>NW_026596064.1:12947832-13039578 GCF_907164565.1 Psammomys obesus
GCTGCTGCTGCTGCTGCCGCCGCCCGCCGCCCCCGGGACGCGGGGCCCCCTCCCCTCCCGGGCCCACCGCGCGCTCCTCCCGGCCGCGGGGCCGCCTCCGTCGCCCGGCCCCGGACACGCGGCCCCCGGGCCGGGCTTGGCCACACGGCGGTCCGGACGTTCCGGCCGGGTCCCCCGAGGCGCCGGTGAGTGAGAGCCTCCAGCTTGGGGCAGGGGGCGTGGGCGTCCCCAGGGCTGCCCCACCCCGCGGGTGGAACCCTGAGGGTGGCCCCGGAGGGGAAGACGCTGTCCCTAGCCACTGGGAATATAAAGTGTACCCGTGGGTTCCAGCCCCAAGCTTTGGAAGAAAACTCTCTCATGGGGTAGCCCACACCCTTCTTCCCTTTGCAAAAAAAAAAAAAAAAAAAAAGACCCTCAGAGCACCTCTCCTTCCTCGTGGGGTGGTAACTTCTGGCTGCTGTCCCTCAGTTTCGGCTCCCCCCCACCATCCATCCCGACCGACTGGAGAACGGGTCGTCCTGGGTCCAGAGCTTGACTTTCCAGTCTAAGTAAATAACGGATTTAGGAGTTTGAAAGGCTCCTTATAGCACTTGGGATGTCGTCAAGGACAAAGGGTGCACTCTAAAACAAAACGAGCTACCTTAGACAGCTTTAAGAGCAGGGGTGCTCGGGGTGGGGTGGGGGGGCTGCAAGGTTGAACCCCTTCAAGACACTCGCTGATTCTGCACTGTCCTGGAGCCCTTTGCTCCCCAGCCCCCTGCTCGGCAGGCACTGCCTGTCCTGGTCACAGAATGGGAACCCAGCTCCTATCTCTGCCGCCTTTGTTTCTGGTTCCTTTTTTTTCTGGTGGAAGAAAATGCCACGGCCTGGGTGGGATTCTAACGTAATATGACCTTGCCCTTAGTTCTTGTCTTTGGATCTCAGTTTCCCCATCTGTGAAATGGAAGGGCCCTGTTCCTCCTGGCTTCCTAATGATGTGACAAAATGAAAGTAAAAATACTAGAAAATGCTGTGCACACCCTAGCTGATGTTAACCTTCTGTCTTCCTGTGAGAGGTACAGGGCACACGCTGGGCTCTGTTGTCACACTGCCGGGACTGGCAAGCTTTTGTGAAGTCCTCACCGCTCTTGTCCAGCTTGCGTGTTTCACAAACTTTCTTCCAGGTTGCTCATCCGCAGAACATAGAGGTATTTCCTAGAATTGAGTAAGAAACCTTTTTCCACCCTGGTAAAACCCCCAAGTGCAAGTTCATCAGTACTCTCACCTTCAAAGACTGCCTTGACCTTGTGAACTTCTGAGTCACTGGCCCACGGCAGGGAAACTGAGGACCCTTGCGCAGAGGGAGAGGAAAACCGCTCTGGAGGTCCTTACAGACGCGTGCTTAACTTTCTTAACCTTGTTTATGGGGTTCCAGAGAAAAGAACTAAGGACCTAGAAGACGTTTGCAGACATTCTTACTGAACAGAAGTGACTGGGGGATTCTGTAGGGCATTTTGCGGAATGTTCTGGCCACACCGGTATGTAAGGAACTGATAACTTGGAGGGCCACCCACGAGCCCAAGGCAGGTGTCACCGGCTCATGCTCAGCCTGAGGGCTCCATCTTGTGAGGGAAGGATGCTAACCCATGAGATCCAGCTTGAGGCTGGCATAGGACTCTTCAGACTCCCCAGCTCACATGGAGGCAACTGTAGCAAAGGGACTATGTCTTAACTGAGTTAGGGAGGAATAAGGTAAGAATTGGGGCCTTAAGTGAGCCCTGCTTTCGTCATGGCCATCGTCTTGGCCCTGGAGCCTTCTCTGTTTCGTTCGTTTTGGGGTGAGCAGGATAGGGATTTCGGGATAGGGAGGAAGTAGACTAATGTAAACTTTCTCTTGAGGAGGTCTCCTGATCTCCTGGTGTGTGCAGATCGTTGTCCTCACAGCACATGCCCTTCTGTTGCCCTGAGGCCCAGTCCAGGACAGGGATGTCTGAAAGGTAGGATTAGACGAGGTGACATCTATGACGTGCTGAAAGCTGCTCCAAGCTACTGGTGTGGCTGAAGATGCACGCATCGCCTCTCTTTGGTTTCCGTGAATGCCTCCAGCGGTGTCACTTAGGAGGAAAAGGAAACACAACCAACAAACACAGCACAACAGCAATTAATGACTTAAGGGAGCCAGCGTTTCATAAAAACCTCTTAAGATTCTCCTGGCCCACTTTGATTGGCCGTCACACGCCGCTTGGTAAGACGATTAAGCTTCACGTCTGCAGAAATCCTGTTGTCCTTTGCAGACTTCCAGCCACCCTGGCACCGGGACAGATGGTCACCTGTGCTCTGAGTCCATATTTTTGTGTTTAGGGAGGTGGGTGTTCCAGCTGGTAATGAGTCTTGAGTTGTAAAAAGAATGCCCTTAATTTAGTTGGGGAACCTGCCCTGAGCTGCTTTTTGTGGGGGTGCTGGTGGCCCATGCCTGGCCATCATGGTCTGGGCTTCTAGATATCTCCTCTACCCCATGAGTAGCAGGGACTAGAGGTTTTTTTTTTGTTGTTGTTGTTTTGTTTGTTTGTTTGTTTGTTTGGGTTTTTTTTTGTTTGTTTTTTTTTAATGCTTCCCCAGAGGGCCATTCTAGCCCTTCTCTTCCCACAGAGTTCAAGGTTTTCACTGCTGGGTGGCTGTGTTTGCATTCCATTTGTGGACTGTTTGCCTACGTCAGACTGTCCTCAAGGAGAGCAGCCCCTGTTTGTATAGCCATTGTTTTGCTTTTGTGGCCCACCTGTCACCCTGTTCCGCTGTGTTTGTTGCTTCAGCCATCAGCGAAAAGAGGCTGGGGCCTAGAGATTTCCTCTCTCTGTCTGCTGGCCTAGGGTCCTCGAGCCACAGCCCTGAGCTGAGTACTAAGGTTTAACTTTTCAGTCCACAGACCATGCTTTCATTGTCAGATCTGTGAATGGTGGAAGGGGCAGGGAGGTGGGAAGGGGGCGGGACCAATGATGAGGATCTGCACAGAAAGCAAGAACTTTCTCACCCAAAGAGGAAATGATGCTGAGAAGTTAGGCAGACAGACAGTCCAGGGAATAAAAACCTTAGAAAAACGTGGTTCCCTGAAGGAAGGGAGCTCTGAGCCCAGCCCCTTCTTGAGCTGTTAATTGGCTGTTCCTAAATTGCTCTTTGTGGCCCAACTTTGCTGTGGTGTAGCTTGGCTGCCCCAGGCCCGTTGCAAGGTGCTCTAAAGGCTGGCTGGGGAAGGAGTCAGCCCTCTCAGGGAGGGGAGAGTGGCTTTCCCCCAGGCACGTGACCCTACCAGCTGAGAGGAGGCTCTAAGCATCCAGAAGCCTGCTTTTTGACAGAGGTTGCCACAAGCAGAGATAGGGACGTGGTGTTTGGGGGATGTTGAGAAGCCACATCCTTTTAACCTTGCCTCTTTCCTGGTGCGTGCAGATGCTGAGCTGGTGTTTTCCGCTTGCCAGCTGACTTGTGTGGACAAGGGGAGACTTCACTGTGCCCATGCCAGCTGGTCAATTACTGTCTCCTAGACTCGAGAGCAAGGGCAGGGGCCTCTGGCCTCTCGGTGATCTCTCTCTGTTTCCCATTGGCGCTGGCCAGCTGTCTGAGTGCTCTTACTCAGAGTCGGGAAGTAGGAGGCAGCAGATGGCAGTTACTGTGTCCTTAGCTACTTGCCATCTCTTCAGCGTCTTACCCCCACCCAGGCATCTTCTCTGTGAGCAGGGTGCTTGAGCTGTAGTCAGTACCTTCCTTTGAAGACTCCTGTGGAGGCGACAGGAAGGAGACTGTGATCCCTCCTAGGACTTTGAGCACCTACGTGTGGTCGGTGCATTTATGCTTCTTAACCCATTTTCACTTTCCGGTCCTGCAAGGGGTTTTGTTTTCCCCTTTATTCTCCCTGTGTGGGAAATGAAGCCTAGCAAGGTTGGGTCACTGGGAAAGGAAGGAGGCTGGATTTCAGGCGGTGTCAGCCAAATTCATTAGCCCATCTCACCGTGTTACGAGGTCTCTGTTTCTCATCTGTGGGGTGCGACAACCTTGTTATAGTTCTTTGGGGCTCGCTCCGGCTCACTATTCTTTCTCCTGCTGTTTCGTGAGGTTGGGGGTCATGATTAGAACGAGATGGCAATCAAGATGCTGACAGAGATTTTTTTTTTCAAAACTAATTTTTAAATTATTTGTTTTTACTATTTAAAAGTGTGTGTGTGTGTGTGTGTGTGTGTGTGTGAGAGAGAGAGAGAGAGAATGTGAGTGCAGGTGCCTGTGGAGGCCAGGGGGCATCAGATCCTCTGGATCTGGAATCACAGGTGGTTGTGGGCTGCCCAGTATGGGCTCTGGGAACAGAACCTGAAAGACCATTGTATACTCTGAACCCCTGTGCTATCTGTTCTTCAGCCCCAAGAGGGCAGCTTTTAAGATTATTTGTGGGGGGGGGGGGGTTGTCTCTGAAAGGCTTTAAGTATATACATGTATATAATGGTATTTTATATTGTTATTGTGATGTATGACATATATGTGTGTGTGCCAGGTTACAGATGCCTGGAGTAGCCTAATTCACTATCAACCAAACTGAAATGACGTGTTGGCTGTCTGTGGGCTCTTGGCTGGGAACATGGGACAGTGATGAATGTTGTGTGGCATTTGTCACTTGCTATCAGTACCTGTTCTCTTAAGTGGGAAAGCATTCAGAAGTTGTCAGATCACTTTCATTTTAATATCTGTTCTTTCTCTGGCCACCCACTTTTCGTTTCCCCGTAGACATAAACAAAGAGATTCCTGTCCGGTCTTTTCTCTCGTGCTTTTGTAAGAGTATGACAGGTGTCTCCCCGATCCTAAAAATAATCTTAAAATCTACCCTCTTAGGGCTGGGGATATGGATCAGTGGCTCGAAGTGTGTACTACTCTTTCAGAAGACCTGAGTTCAGTTCCCAGAACCTCACTGGGCAGTGCATAACCACCTGTAACTTCAGCAACACAGGATCTAATGCTTGCGGCCTCAACAGTCACCACCCATATTCATGTGCAACACACACACACCCGCACACATGCACACACCACGAACACGCACACACACACACACACACACACACACAAAACAACAAAATAAATTTTTTTGGCCAGGTGCCACTTCCAGCACTCAGGGAGGAAGAGGCAGTTGGATCTCTGTGAGTTCAAAGCTAGCCTGGTCTACAAAGTGAGTCCAGGAGAGCCAAGGCTACACAGAAAGACCTTATCTTGAAAAACAAAAACAACAACAAAAATTTTTTTTGTTTAAATCTCTCCTCTACCTATTGTCAGGATTTTGATCACCAGCTCTTCTAATCATGGTTCCTAATCTTGTGAAAAGGCAAGAGCAAGCAACCCACGTCTTATTCGGTTGGTTTATACCTCAAAAAACCATGTACTGACGCCTTGCTGTGTGTGGAGAGCTGTGGCAGGTGACACGGAGGCTTTAGGCACATTTACAGTGCACCCCCCCCCCCCCCCCCCCACCGCCAGGAATTATCTTGCTGGAGCCCAACCGTTAAAGATGTGAAACGTGGAGCGACAAGGTAGCAATGGTTCATAACCCAAGAAAGGTCCGACCAAAGAAATGATTCGGGTAGAACAGGCTGTGGTGAGAAATGGAGGCTGCAGAGGGCCGGAGGGCCAGGGAGACCTCATGAGGAAGCAGGGCGTAGACTTAGCTTCGGAGGGTTCACTGGGATGTGGCTAGGTGTGCAGAGGCTTTGGCAATCACTGGAACCTCACGTGTTGAAAAGCTCATGACTTTTTTTTTCCCTTTTGTGTATATATTTTGGGTTCAGTTTTAGTTGTTGTACAAAATGTTGGGTTTCACTGTGACATTTTCATACATGTATGTTACGCATTGCTCGTGTCCCACTGGTCCCCTTTCTACCCTCGGCTCGTCCTCCCATCTATTTTCATGCCTCCCCACCGTGTCTGTGTGTGTGTGTGTGTCTGTGTGTGTGTGTACACACATGTACATAGATACATACACATGTAAGAGAAAATACACAGTACTTATCTTTGTCTTTCTGAGTCTGCCTTACTTCGCTCTATATGATCTCCAGTTCCGTGCATTTCTCTGGCATTGTTTCATTCTTTGTAGCTGAATAAACCTGAATTGTAGATACACAGCGCACGTGCTTTAGCTGTTTATTTGTTGATAGCTGTCTAAGCTGGTTCCGTATTAGCTCTAGACTTTTATTTCTGCATAGAGGTAATCAAGAGCCAAGGCCAGAGGAGACTTGGGGGCATGAATTGAGACTGAGAATAGTTGGTCATTTAACACAGCCTGGAAAGGGGACTAGGGCCCATTACGGAGGATCTTGGAATCCCCTCCCCCATCCTTATGGTCTTAGAGGTGACAGCAGTGCCTTTTGTGTATCCATGCGTATTTGTGCCTGGTGCAGGGGCCTTGTGGATGAACCCCTGGCAGGTCTCCCTCACATCCGCCCACAAGGTCTCGTGGACTTGTGGAAGGCTAACAAGCATATTACATCCGTGAGTTTGGAGGAAAAAGCTAAAAAACGGGGCACAGGCTGGGTTGGGGGCTGTGGGAGTTGGAGGGTGAGAGAGACAAAGCAAGGCCTTTTAGGAGACTGCAGGAGGGCCTGAGGCAGTGAGCCAAGGAGATGCTGTGGGTGGGGCCGGGAGAGGAGTAGCATTGCCTTCTTGTTAAGCTCCGGCTGCTGCTTTTCTTTGTAAAGGCCCCTAGCAGGTTCCAGCGGAAGAATTCTGCAGTCCTTTGATAGTACTTGCCTGACCTAGAGAGAAGCCAGGTCAGGTTCAGCCTGGAGGGGCAGTTGTTGAAGCCACATGGGAAGAGGAAACTGGCTCTGCCTGGGTGGAGAGCATCCAGTCTGGACAAGAGGAAGAGGCAGTGGCCTAGGCGCCGGCTAGGGCGAGGAGGCACGGCGGGAGACTGGCTTTTCGGAAGCTGGCTGTGGTTGGAGGAACATTTGAACGCAGTAGCCAGTTTAGCCATGAAACCTGGTAGCTGTCGGTCTCCTTGTGAGAGTAAGCTAGCGTGTGTCCTTCCCCCCTGCTGGGTCCAGGTTAATGGGAGCAGCAGCGAGACTGGCCTCAACAGATGACTCTGAGGAAACTGCTGCTCCGTTTGGTTTGAGCTGTTCAGTGGGGACTGGGCAGAGTGCAGAGTCAAGCCTGTGTGCGCAATAGTGAGCGAGGATGGCATCCTGGTGGCAAGAGGGGGTCCGTGAAGCAGCGAAAGGAAATCAGAGATCCAGCGTTCCTTGACTCTCCCCTCCAAACTGCCATGCCTTCCCACTTCTTCCCACCTCAGTAACAGACAGCAGCAGCCTGCTTAACCCGGAAGCGTGGCCGTCAGTGTCCACTTGTCTCATTTCTTTGCCTTCCACATGTCCTTGGGGAGGAATCATTCAGGTTGCTTCTGCTTCCAGAATGCACCAGGAGTCTGCCCTCTGTGTCTCCCTTGCTCTTTTCTGTTCACCTCATCCATTCTTTCCCACTAATGGATGCCCTCGAAAGCCACGGTGATCTTCTTAAGGTGTGATTCAGGTCACCCGATTCTTACCTTAAAACCGCTCATAGTTCTGTAGGGGGACACTGCCTCCTTTGTAGGCCCTGGCTCTGATCTGGCTTGCTTCCCACGGCAGACAGTGCTTTCTTTTGCTTCATTGTTTTCGAGGCAGGGCTCCACTCTGTAGCCCAGCCTGGCTTCGAACTTGGGATCCTGCGTCTTAGACTCCCAAGCATTGGGATCACAGATGAGCACTGCCATAAGTCTGTGTGTGTGTGTATGTGTGTGTGTGTGTGTGTGTGTGTGTGTGTGTGTGTGTGTGTCTTGGAGGCTTGACACAAGGTGACCCCTGCCTCTATCTCCCATCACAAATTCCCTAAGGCAGGACCAGGCTCACCTGCCTCAGGACTGGAAGGAAGGCAGGTTGGCTGTGGGGACTGGATCCTGAAGAGCCAGGAAAACTGGAAGAAGGCCACGTTCCCTTCTGAGTGCCCTAGAGGGACTGTACCACATGTTGCAGGGCTATGGCTACCAGATCCCTTAGGTGGCTGAAAGACGGTCTCTTAAGTCTATAGAGCCTGCCAAAACCAGGCACATTCTTTCTACTTGAACTTCGTAGCAATGTGTTACCTGTTCTTTTGTGTGGAGTTTTTGGGGAAAATATACAGGTGAGATAGCATGGTAGGTGGGGCAAAACCCTCTCTTTCTCCCTCCCAGGGCTGTTGGGGTTAAGAGTCAGGTTTGTGAGAGAGGCTGTGGTCTTGCTCAGAAATCCCCCCCTTTGCATGAAGAGGGTGCTGGACAGCAGGAGGTGAAGAATTGGCTTTGGTGAGCTGACATGTCTCTCCTCAATGTTTCTGGTAAAGTTGGGAGGTAAAGGCCAAGGAGGAAGATGGGTAGAGACTCGGGCTCTCCAGAGCATCCTGCTTCCATCCTTGGAAGCATCCAGGTTCCAGGATGGGCTGGAAAGCACACAAGAGAGTGTGCTAGGCTGTCACCTGGAGGGGTCACCCTTGAACATTGTCACCTTTAAGCAGCATTGAAAGCCGCTGTTTTTTCACCCTGGAAGTTAGGATGGGATAGACTAAATTTGGGGAATGGGTTTCATTTTTAGAGCCTCTGGGGCCACTGTGACTTTTGCTGTTGATACTGGGTAAGACTTCGGGGGGGGGGGGGGCGGTGGCTAGAGCCCTGCTGCCTTTACTGGCATAGACCCCAGCTGGGGTTCAGACCCTGTCACTGCCCCTTGCAGCTGTGGGATTTTGTAGGTTTCAGCCCCTTGGTGCCATTGTTTTCTCATCTGTTAAGTGGGCTACTAAAGAGCATTTTCCAGAGGTTCCATCTACCCTGAAAAGCCCCCAGCCCTGGGCCCAGCAAGAACAGCACTATCCTGTAAATACTACCAAATGCTTCTACTGCTGAAACCTGGGCCTGTTTGCATTCGGCACTGTCTTGATTTGGTTTCTGCTGTTTTGGGTCAAAACCAAATTCGGGGAGGAAGGAGTCTATTTCATCTTAGAGCTCATGGTCTATCACTGAGGGAACTGGGAGCAGGAACTGAAACAGAGGCTATGGAGGGGCGCTGCTTGCTGGTTTGCTTTTCTGGGCTTGCTCAGCCTGCTTTCTTACATAACCCAGAAATACCTCCTTATGAGCGTCACTGCCCGCAGGTAAGCTGGGCACCCCAAACGGCAATCAAGAAAATGCCCCCACAGACTTCTCCAGGCTGATGGAGTCAGTTCTTTTGAAAGTTCCCTTTCCAAACATGTCTAGGTTTGTGTCGGGTGGATAAATATACACCCAGCACGGACACCCGTGTTGCTAACACCCCGCCACTCACACACTTGTCTTCCGGGTGTCCTGCCAGGCAGCGTGCCAGTTCTAAAAGCAAGAGGCTCAAGTCCGAATTCTAAAGACCCCTGCTACCCAGCCTTCCTCCACTCCGGAGCCCTGCCATCCTTGTTCATCTCATCCCTAGAGCTCTTCATCCTTAGCCTAAGACAGTGAAAAGAGCCAGATCTAGAGCGAGAAAAGCTCCGTGCGGCCGCCCTTGCCTGTGACCTTCTGAGACTAGATGAGCCCATAGGAGGCGCTTGGGATGGGGTGATAACAGTGATGCAAGGTGTGACTGCAAGATAATAAACCTCCGAGGAGCAGGTCAGCAGCTCCTCACATGAGCGTTCTCCTCGGGTCGGAACCTCTGGGGGTCCTTTAAGGAAAAAAAAAAAAGATGTGTTTTATTTTTAGATAGGTGTATGTCTGGGTGGGTCTGAGCACGTATTATCAGACTTTGGAAAATGGCTTGGGCGAGAACAGCACCGCCGGAGTTAAGTGTTATGGCGATGAGACTTCCTTGAAGGGGCTTTTCAAAGGTGAGGTTTATGGCTTGTTAGGAATTATTTATAGTAGAGGCTTGCCTTGTGGTCATAGAGTGCTGTTTTCTGTGGCTGCTGGTAGAGAGACACCAGCCATGGCTGGGGAGCTCTGATGCAGTCAGAGGTCTTTTGTCTTAGCACCCCTACCTCTAGCTGTGTGGCAGGGGGCTCACAGTTTCTCAGGGTTCTGTTAAAAACGGGGCCATTCATCTCTCTCCTGCTTCTTAACAATTCTGACCGTGAAGACATCCGTAAACGCAGTGAGTGATTTTAGTCTTAGTACCATGAACGAAAGACCATGGGCGGGTCATTTCCTCTGGACTTCTCCTCCACCTCTGTAAAATGGGGATCCCATGACCAGCCCTGTTGATTTCATGATTGTAAGCTTGGAGAAGAAAAAAGCCACATGCACGTGCTTTGGAAACATGTACATGCTGTGTTTGTTGCGAATGCTGGACGCCAGGCTGTTAGACACCAGGCGGGGCTTCATGAAGGTTGACGTGGAAGGATGGGAACACAGCTGGAGAGGAAGAAGAGAAGAGGATGGCATTCGCAGGCAACGTGCATGGCCTTTTCCAAGCCTCTGCCTCTGCCCTCTCACCTGTGTCTGGTTCTTGTGATCAGTCCTCCCTGCTCTCTCCCTCCAAGAGATACGATGCCCTTCACAGCTCCCCTGGCCTTGTGAGCCACAGCCTCTTGAATGCCGTCAGATAGTAAGAATGTGTTCAAGGAGGTGAACATTGTCTCACAGAGCAAACATGGAGTCCTGAGGGAGAACTTTTATTTCTGGGCACAGGTGGTGTTGTCTCCTGAAGGGCCCAGGGGCACGGAGAGGTGGTTAGTTTCTGAACTGGTTCTGAGAGACAGCCGGGTTTTGCTAGAAGGCGGGAGGGAAGGGAAGAGGACAGGGCAGGCAGGTCTACCGTCCTCTAGGACAGAGGTGTGGCCGAGAAACCAGCGTGGCTTTGCCTGCCTTCTCTGAGCAGATGCTTCCTGCAGGAACTTTGCTCCTCTCAGAAGCTCCTCTCAGTTTGCTGCCAGGGGGTCCTGTGTTTAAGCCCACTGGTAGCATTTACAGATGCAAGATGGCATCCCTGCCACATTGGACCACGTCATCACTTCTGCTCCCGACCTCTCTAACCTGCTCTTACCACCACCACTTCCTCCCTCCTTGCTGGCAGCCTCTCTTCCACCCAAGTCCCAGCAGAACATGGCTCCTCCGCTGTGGGCTGCATAGGGCAGCAGGAGGTAGCACCCTCCTTTGTGCTGTATGACCTGTCAGGTCCTTATGTCCTCAGTGAGCTACCCTTGGAGCCACCTGGGGAGAAGCCTGTTGGTTCTATTTGAAGGGAGTGAACAGCTTTTAAAGAAACTTCTTAGGAAGCCGTGGGCGGTGGCGTATGCCAATAGTCCCAGCACCTGGCAGGTAAAGCAGGAGGATCTCTCTGAGTTCGAGGCCAGCCTGGTTCACAGAGCAAATCCCAGGACAGCCAGGACTAACACAGAGAAATCCTGTGTCAATAATAATAATAAATTGATTCTTAGCAAGTTTTTTTTTTTGTTGTCTTTAACTGGTTTCACTCATGCCTAAGCAGGCAACCCACCCACCTACCCACCTAGGGAGAGTCAGTGACCCTTCTCTCCCACTTCTGCCTGAGCCCTGTGCCCACCAGAGTCTGCTCCATCCATTTTTCAGCAGGCATAAACAAACTCTATTTCTATGATGCCCTGGAGGCCAGGGCCACTTCACAGAGGTCTAGGAATAAATTAGCTGCAGAGCTTATAAAAGTCACTCACAGGCCTGTGTAAATGGTGGAAGCCCAGGGCCCAGGTCCAGCTCACGCCTGCAGGCCCAGGCAGTGTCTTCCTGCCCCTTCTTGGCCCTCCTCTCCCCCTCTTCCTCCTCGGAACCAGGATGTTTTTCCTTGCCTCTTTATTGTTTCACTAACCTGGCAGGTCTCCTTTGGTGGAGCTCTGCCACAGCTTCCGCTCTGGGTGTGAGCACACAGGAGCCAGAGGCCTGTTCTCGCCGTGCACCTTTCTCAGCTCTTGGCCAGGCATGGCACAGGCTGCCAGCGTCGGCTCCCTTCCAGAGGTCCCCCTTGGCTGAGAAACCTCCTCAGCAGACTTTTTATTTGTTTTTCACAGGATAAGAGGGGCAAAGGAAATGCAGGCTGCAAGGTTAGGTGACCCCCCAAAAAAACAAAAACAATAACACAAGATAGACTGCCCATTGCAGAAAGC
The DNA here is from genome assembly GCF_907164565.1 of Psammomys obesus. Taxonomy (NCBI): domain Eukaryota; kingdom Metazoa; phylum Chordata; class Mammalia; order Rodentia; family Muridae; genus Psammomys; species Psammomys obesus. Next base: position 12,959,944 of record NW_026596064.1, read on the forward strand.
TATTTTGTGTATTCTCATTTAACTGAATGGGAATATTCTGACCCTGAGACTTTATCTTGAAGACAAAACAAAAACAAAAACAAACCATGAGTTACTTTTAAAGCAAAGAGGCTGAGGTTGCATTGAGGTCTTTTAGCCTTTCCTCCTGCTGCATAGTGATCCTCAAGGCCCCCATCCTGGCCAGGTCTGTTTCAGGGAGGCTGACCCCAGACTTAGGGCTCCAAGGTAGCCGCTGTCCTAGCTGGCTGAGCTCAGATCTGCAGATCTGTCTCTTCCTGAGAGGAAAGGATGCTATAGAGAGCAGCTGACAGAGGCTGGGCAGAGGGCGGGGTGTGCCTTGTCAGCTTGACGCTTTTCGTCATTAGAGCCTGTCCCAGGGGATGTTTTTAAAATATGTCATCCTCAGACCTCACATCCAAAGGCTTTGCAATGTGTGTGGTTTTCCTTAGGGCAACTTCTTTAGGATAAGAACAAGGAAGGAAGCAAAAGTCCCTGAGAGCCCTGGACTGTCCACATTGACGGCTGAGTCTTTTGTTCACAAAAACTCATTTGGCTCGCAAACGTCCTCCACCCAAAATCATTACATCCGCAGCAGCAGTTCAAAACAGAGCCTGGAGTGGCCAAGCAGGGTAGCCAGCCACCTTTCTGGGGAGATTACAACCACCTCCCCCCCACCACCACCACCACACCCAGGTTCCTGCCTGCCCCCAGAATATCCCACCCCTGGCCATCCGGTCTGAAATCCCCTTCATTTCAAGGGCTCCTGGAAGGGGAAGGCCGTGAGGCCTCAGCAGCTCTGGAAGGAAAGAGGGCTTTCCACCTCCAGTTTGTGCCTTACAAACTCCCAGGGCACAAGCTCTGCTTCTCTGGGCCACTTCTCACACCCCAGAGGGACTCAACTGGTATATTTATACAGCTCATTCCTACCTGAGTCACTTTCGCAGCCTGTGGCTGGTGCTCAGGAAAAAATACACGTTCTGGTTTTCCATGCGACTAAATATGTCTAAGGTAAAAGTTGCCGTCTTTAACCATTCCTAAGTGACAGTCAACAATGACAGTGTCATTGCAGCCATCACATTCATTTCCAGAAACTTTTCCTCCCAAATAGAAACTCTTAAATAATAACCCCTGACCTCAAGCCCTGAGTAAACACTGGTTCACTTTTCCATCTTGATGATGTTTTCATTCCAAGTATTTGTCATGAGTGGAATCATACAGAATTTGTCCTTCTGTGACTGGCGCGTTTTGCCTCCTACATACCTCACCTTGTTAACCGGGTCATTCACTGACTGTTCCTTTTGCCCGCTGTGAATGCCGCTGCTGTGACAGTGTGTCGAGTGTGTGTTCAAGTCTCCACTCTGAGTTCTGTGAGCTAGATACCCACAGGTGAGATGGCTGGATCATCTGCTAACTCTATGTTTGAGTTTTGGGGGGGACTGTCATACTGTTTTCCATGGTGGCTGAGCCAGTTTACATTCCTGTTGGTAGCACATAGGATAAACTCCAGGCTCTCAACATCCTTCCCAGCCCTGCTGTCCGTCTGTTTGTCTGTCTGTCTTCTTCTTCTTTTTTAATAGTTGTTAGAGAAGATGTTTTGGATCCATACCTGCCACTCACTGGCTAGACAGTAGATTTAGAACTGTATTCCTCCCTCTTGATCCTCCGTCCTGACATTCAAGGCTAAGACTAAGTGAGTTATTATGGTCCCAAAAGGACCTGGTCACCTTTGGAAAGGAAGAGGGACACCAGTGATAACCTGGCCAGCGCTGGCCAGAATGAGTGGTACAGAGCAGTGCTGCACCAAGTGACATGGCCACACACTGTGAATTAATTCGGAAGAAGCTTTCTGGACTTCCCTTCTGGGACCCCACTGGTTTCATCTGTGATTAACTGAGAAGGACGCCGAGCATACAGAGCTAGACCTCAGTCTCTGCTCTGCCACCATTTTCTGGACTAACCTGCCTGGTGACCTCAGTACTTATGCCTCAGTTTCCTCTTCCTTTTCAGAGGGAAGAATCACCCTCAGGCTTGCCCTACTCAGATAGTAAGGCTCTAGAAGGGTAATTTAGGCCCCTTAAATTCTCCCGTTAATAAGTGCTTTGCGGGCAGGGAACTGCGTGGGATCCTTAATTGGCTCTCTCAGGATAGAAGCATATTTTCATTCTTGTAGGAAGGTGAGCTGCGCTCTGCCTCACTTCAGTCTGTGGCAATCCACACCCTAAAGGAACCAAAGGAGGGGGAGGGAAAAATGTCCTCCCTCCCCCTTAAGACTTTTTTCTCCTCCCTACGTGAGCAATCGAATTTTAGGGAAACTAATATTAGAGTCACAAAGAAACTCAGTCATAAGCATGAGAGCCACATTGCTGGACTCTAACAGTTGCTCGAAAGGTGCCAAACCCACAGCTGGCAAGGGGCTTTTCAAGTTCAGGATCTCATAAAGCTCCAAGGGGAGGTGGGGATGGGGAGTACCAGGGCTGGGAATCAGGGTGGTACTGCTGCAGACCTTCCCCTTAGGGGCCTTAACCCTAGCCAACCCTACCCTAACCTTCACCCTTCACCAAGGGACAGCTGTGTGGCCTTTCCGCAGGATCCAGTGGTCTCCTGTGGCCCCTCCGCTTATACCTCCTTTCTCTTTGTAGGCCCTGCGTTTAATTTCATCCTGTCTTCCATCTGCCATCCTTCTTCCTCACCAGCAGCCCTGAGCATTAACCAGATGTTTGTGGTTGGAAGTCATAACTTCACCCCAGCTTCTTGGGGAGCAGACTTTCCTTGTTCTCCCACAAATTCACTCTGTACCCGCGCCACTCTCTCCCTTGCCATCCCTTTCAGCATCCGTAGACCCCCTCTCTGCTGGCAGCTGATCTAGACATCCTCTTGTGCAGCCGTTGCCATGCCAGGCCTGACTTCAAAGCCCATGCAGTAGGCACCGTTTCCCTCCTCTTAGGGAGAAACAGGTTGACAAAATTGCATTAAAGCTTCAAGTTTGAAGGGCCAGTGGGATTGTTTTTTTTTTTTCCCTTCAGCTCTATCAGCCAATGACTTGAAGCCTCACAGAATAAGCTGGGGAAATAAAGGGCTCATTCTTCAACTCTGCCCCCAAACACAAGCTGGTATCAGGCTGTGCTTGACATTTGGCCTTCTGTAGGGCTGGATGGTGAGGTTAGGGGTGAGACCTCCAGGAGGAAATGGCTTGTTAGGGTGACAGGGGCCCATCACTGCTCAGGAACAAGGCTAGCTGAACACACACACACACACACACACACACACACACACACACACACACACACGCACGCCTGTTCGCTGGGATGGGGTAAGGCGGTGGGGGTGGGGTGGGGCTGTGGATTGGAGGGCTTGCTGCTGAAGCAGTCGCTAATTAGGAAATCCGATTCCAGGCTGTGCCAGCTTTCGTCCTGAATGCCTGTTCCCAAACAGATGTTTTAGAACATTAAGATGCTACATAAAGTGGAAGTTGTCAACTTGAGGGGGAAGAATATCCAAGCAAAGTAGCGTAACTCTCTTGTTAATGTAATCTCCGCTCGTAGCACAGGGGGAAAGTTCTGGCCTGACACAGTGGCTGAGTGCAGAGGGACAGTGTCCTGACTCAAAGGTGGCTGAGTCCAGACACACCAGTTCCGGTGTTTGGTATGGCTTCATGGCCATGGGCTTGAGTGGGTTTCTCACACAGAGAAAGCTGGGCTGCCAACGTGGATGGGCTAATTTTGGCTGAGCTTTCCAGAGGTTACCTCTGATCCTAAAGTAGAAAAAAAGCTAGAACCTAGAGCAGGAAGCAACACTTAATGACTTCTTCAATCTAGGCAGCGCTGGTACCTGAGGAGGTGGAGAGCAACCACAGCCAACAGGTCTCAGGTTGCCAGGGGCGGCCATCCTGACCCAGGGTGTATCTTGTCTCTGGGTGCTCTTTGGCTGGGCCGCTAGTTCTGTCCACAGCTGGCACGGACAGAGGCTGCGCATCTGGGGACTGAGCAGCCCAAATTCAAGTTATGTGAGGAGGCCACTCCCATGCCCACGCTCAATAAAAATGTCACTGGGCTCCCAGCTTACAGAACTGCTTATGGGTATCATATTTAAGGGCCACAGACCACGGACCGAGGGGGCAGTTTGGAGGTCAGTGAAAGTCATTACAAAAATGACTTCTCCAGATCTCCAGCCTTTGGGCCTTTATAATAAGATTCTAGACGTATCTGTTGCTTCTCTGCTGCTCTGGTAAAGCTCCGTGACTAAGACAACGGAGAGAAGAGTTTATTTTGGCTTGCCCTCCAGAAGGTTCGAGTCGGTAATGGTGGGGTCAGTGCGGCAGCAGGCGTGGTAGTAGAAACAGGAAGCTAGGGACTCACTTCCTTTGCACAAAGCAGAGAGCAAACGAGATTTTAGCTTTGGAAGCCCACCTGAAATGATGGACTTCCTTCAGCAAGGCCGTGCCTCCTATACCTCCCCAGTGTCACCCTCTGGGAACCAAGTATTAAAACAGAAGAGCTTATGAGGCTACACGGTGAGTTCTAGACCAGGCTAGGCCACCAGTGTGCTGTGTCTTAATCCTCCCTCATTAGCTTCTGTTTTTAACAAGCCAACATACAATTTAAAGATTAGATGGGTTTTACAAAGCTATAGTGAAACTTCTGGTCGCTTTCAACCCTTTTAATTGATCCCATTTATAATTCTGTCCGTGTCTTTTTTTTTTTTTTTATTTCGGTTTTGAGTGATGCCCACTAATTTTTTTCACTATAGAAATTTTATGTCCTGCCAAGGTCTGCCAGGGTGGACATGACACGTTCCAATTCTGCTTCCCTCAGTCACCTTGAGGCAACCTCAAGGGTTAGCGTGAGGTACTGTCTGTGGAGTTACCCTTCAGCACTGATGACTCTGATCACGCACGTCCTGCATGCACTTCTTGGCCAGGATTTGTTCTACTTTGTTTTAATAATCTGTTAGTTTAAAAAAAAAAAAAAAAAGTTTTGTTTTGTTTTTTTGAGACAGGGTTTCATAGCCCTGGCTGATCGGGACTCATGCTGTAGACCAGACTGACCTTGAACTCACAGAGCCTGCCTCTGCCTCCAGAGTACTGGGATCAATGGTGTGCACTACCACACTTGGCGATATTTTTAAAAATGAATTCAGTTTCTTTAGATGTACGCACCTGTTTGTCTTGCACATCAGCTCTCCTTGCTTCTGCTTTCTAGGATTGTTTCTGGCTTGAAATCAGTCCTACATGTTACCATGGTATAGCTGGCGTAACCCCCCCCCCCCCCCCCCGCAACTCTCCAGCCCAGGGGCTGGGCTGCCCTTCCCCCAGCTGCTCTTCTCTGTATAATCTAGCCATTTTGGTTCCCTGGTTCTTTCAGCCCCTTTTCCCTCTGGGCCAATCTGTCAGCTCAGACCACCCCTCTTGGTCAGGGCCTCCTCTCTTGCTCTTCCTCCCCCTCTGTCCTCACAGGTTGAAGCTCAGTCTGGCCATGTTCACTCTAGATTCTCCCAGATGTCTCTGCCTCTGCCTGGGCTCTCTTTATGTCTGTCATAAAAAACTTCAGCCCCTTAGAAGCACTTGTATCCTTTCATTTCTTTTTTTCATTCAGGGGGAAGGTTAGTTAACTCACCTGTGAGTGAAAATCACTTTACTTGATACTCTCAGGATACTTTTGAGAGATGGTTTTGCTGCATATGTGTTTCCAGTGGTTCCCTCTTAGCACATCGCAAACGTTGATCTACTGATTCTGTTTGGTTTCCTTCATAGCTGGTTTACCTCTTCTTACAGAGAACTTGCTGGTTTTATTCTGGTTGAGTTTTAAGTTAAGATTTCTATGGGTTTTCACAGGTTCACAATGATATCAGCACACACACCCTAGGATTTTATTAGAATTCCTTAGCTTGAAGATTTATGCTTCTCTTTGGTTCTGGAAAATTCTCGGCCATTATCTTTGTGAATATTGACCTTTGGCCTTGCCGTCTCTTCCAGAACTCTCTAACTGGCTCGTAAGTTAAGAGAGATTGCTGCTCCTTCAGTGGGCCTGAGTTAGGTTCTCAGTACCTATGCTAGGTGGCTCACAGCCGCCTGTCGCTCCAGCTCTAGGGGATCCTAGGCACTCTCGTGGCCTCCGGGGACACACCAGCCCACCCCCACATAAAAAAAAAATAGTTTCAAAAACACTCCAGTTAGATAAGGGATTGGCTTCTTTAATTTGCTAAACTTTTGTTTATAATTTCTGTCTTTTTGTCTGATTATTAGCATTCTCTCCCCCTTTTTTTAATGAAGTCAATATGCCTGTGTGTCTGTGCAGGGGAGCGTGCCCCCGAGTCCTGGCGTCCATTTACACACGCATCTTCTTCAGTGATTCTAGTATTTGAAAGCTTATCTGATTTGCTAACTTTTGTTTGTGAATGTTTTATTTTCTGGTACATTTGTGGGGTTTTTTTTGTTTTGTTCTATTGCAGTGTCTTATCAGAGTTTCTATTTTTAATCAGTACATGGCAGAAACTGATCTGAAAGTTTGCTCCTGTAGAGAGTGTTTGCTGGTTTTGCCAGCTTCCTCGAGGCACTATCAGGGCCCCTCCCTAGCTCCCCTAGCTCCCCATTATTCACTGGATGAGGAGGAGGGTTGCAGACCTCTTGAGATCACCTTTTTAAAGATTCAGTCTTTTTTACTGTATTCATAAGGCTTTATGCCCCTCTCAGGTGCACCCTCAACTTGAGGCCGGGATCATACAGGGAATGTAAATCTGTGCTGCCTACCCGCAGAAGCCTGGCTTTGTGGTCAGAGAGTTTATACTGAGATTACTTTTAGCTTCCTCCGTAAACCGAGATTGAGGGGCCAGGTTTCCTTGCTGTCCCTCTGTGGGTTAGTTTCTGCTTGTCTGCCGCCCAGGGTCTAGTCCTTCTGATTCCAACGTTGCACGGAAGTTTCCCACTAGCCTCCTTGAGAGTTTACACTGTCTACTTCCTGCGTCTCTGCAGCCATCAGAAGGTTAAAGCTATAGATGCTGAACAGACGTCAGCCTCAGTTTCTGCTCACCTTTCTCTGTTCCTAGCGTTGGTTGGGGGTTTGGCCTCAAAGGGTTGGATTCTTTCCTTATTCACCAGCTCAGAAGTGCAGTTAGGATTTTTTTTTTTCCCTCGGCATTTTTAGCTGTTGATGGTGGCGGAATTTTTGAGGGCACTGCAGGGGACCATTGTCAGCCTTGAAGTTTTATTTATAGTGTGCATTTTTCCATTCTTACATCTAAAGTCTGCTCTGAGGGAGTTAGCACCGTTCACTGCAAGCAGCGCTCTGCCTGCCTGTGGCCACTGTTTTCCTACAGTGGAACTCCTTCAGCTGACTGGGGTCTGGGACTTCTACCCTTACCCTCTGAAGAAAGGGCTATCGGTGCCTTGTCCAAGGCCAGCCACACTTCCCAGTGACTGGGCCTCTGCCTTTTTATAAGGGACTGATGGAGCTAGGTCTATTATTATCTTCCTTGTGCTCCTGGCTTCCTAGCCTTAGGGCAACCTTCCACCTTTCTGCAACTTTTTTTTTTCCCCCTGATTTCCTTCGGGAGTAAATTTTCTTATTGTGTTCAACTAACCAAGAGAGTAGAGAAAGCATCCTCTTCAGCCTTTTCTGGGGAAGCCAACTATCTCTGCAGCAGAGCAAGAAGAATCGGGCAGGCATACCCTGTGTCTCTTGCCACTCACAACCTTAGAGACTTGTGACTGTCTCTGGCAGCACCCTCCTACATCATCCCCCCAGAGGAACCCAGATGCCCTGGTGATTTTGCTCCCCTCCAGGAAGCCCCTGTTAATTATCACCTCCAGGAAAGAGAATCAAGACAAGGAAACAGTCATTCTCAAGGGACCGGGATTGGAAATAGCTCCCTTAGGAAGTTCCCCGAATCTCACCTAGGGCCAATTTGTGTAATCATCACCCAACCCACCAAAACCAAAAACAAAACCAAGTCACCACCCCTACAGTGTATCCAAGTAGCTGCAGCCACACCCCTGGGCACCGAACCCTTGAAACATGACCAGGAAGGGGCTGGGAGGATGGCTCAGTGGTTAACAGCACTGGCTACTTTTCCAGAGGACCTGGGTTTGATATCCAGCACCCACCAGTGCCGCCTTCTGGTCTTCGAGTGTACCACACATAAAAATGACACAGATGTACATGCAGGCAAGACTCCTACACACATAAAAGGGGTGGGGGGAACGGTAGAATATTAACTGGACTTAAAGGTTTAATACAAAAATATAATGACTGTCTTGGTACTTCTCATATTAAGTTTATGTTGAAATATTTTGAATATGCAGAATAAAATTTTATGTATATATACACACACATATATATATAATTTGCTCACTTTATTTTCTGGGCAGTACTAATCTAAAAGATAATTTGTTCCTTTTTTGTGTTTGTTATATTTAGATGCGAGTGATAGTTCTGCCTGGCCACAGTCTCTGCTTATCAGATGGCTTGACGTTTTTGTGTTTTTTTTTTTTTTTTTTTTTTTTTTTGCCTTGGCTTATAAAGATAGAAGTGACTTCATTCGCTCCCCACTGGGAATTTTCCATGGTGCCACAGCCTCCAAGCCTTTTAGCACAGAGAAAAAATATTGTCAAGTCGGAGAAATAAAAATGGTGGGGTTATAAAGATTTAAGTTTCCAATTTGGGTGTGAGCATGGGCAATGCATGTGAGTGCAGGTGCCCTCAGAGGCCAGAAGAGGGCGTCAGAGTCCCTGTGGTTGGAGACCCTGGCGTTATGAGACACTCAGGGTGGGTGCTGGGTTGGACTCTGGTACAAGTGCTCTTATTGCGGAGCCATCACCCCAACCCCCTAAACTGAGTTTTGAAGCAGTCATACAATAACATCCAAGGGTCATTTCGGGGTGCCGAAGGTGTCTTCAGGTTTACTTTTCAAAAGCCACTGAGTTTTCACTGATGGCATTTCCTTCTTATTTCAGCCACTGCCAGGAACCATTGGCCAGAAAGTACCAACACTGAACCCCACCTAGGAAATACCCCCCTTTATCAGAGTCAAGAGGACGCCTCAGGTTCCAGACAGGGAGTGACAGCTCAGACTGCCAGAATGAGCCACGGTTCTTCAGAAGCCCCAGGAAACCCATCCCTCCTGCCGGAGACAAGTGCTGAGGGGAGGAACAAGTCTTCCAGAAGTGCAGGCGTCACGGTTCTGCACACTGGACGCTCGCCTGAGATCACCACAGCCCTGACCGCCCAGGGCAGCTCCTCGTGTGAGTGTGTGTCGAGATGCTCATTTATATATATCCAGCCCCAGAAAACAAATTTTCCGCCCCGTTCCCACCCCACCCCCACCTCCAGAGCAGCTGTGTCCATTTAGGGGTTCTGTATTAAGGTGGGTCAGGCAAGTCCTTCTCAGATCCATGCTGGCAAAGTCAGACCAGGGGAGGGTGCAGATTTGATGAGCAGACTGGTTGGCCCTTAGGTATCTATGCTCCCAGCATCCTGCCACACGGTTGCATGTCCCAGGGTTTGGGAAAGATGGCTAGGCTTTGTTTGTGTTGATGGAGTTTGAGTGGTTCTTGCTGCTCCGGTCTGCACAGTTGGTAGCTTAGTATTTCAGCCAAGGACTGCAGTTCTCTGAGTACAGCTCAACCGAAGAGCGAAGACAAAGGAAAGCAGGGCTAATTAGGCCTCCGCCTGCGGAGCAGCGTGCCCGCTCTCTCAGTCCTTCTTCCAGCAGCCCAACGAGGTCGGGTCATTCTCGCTTTTGGGTTTTGGGAACTGAAGCTCAGAGGCTAATTAAGCCATTACATAGAGAGCAGGCAGCCGGTCTCCCAGTGAGGAAGGCCTAAGCCTAGGTGTTGAGTGAGTGGGCACTGCAGCTGTGGAATGGCATGCCCCGGGCGAGCAAACATAAAAGGGACACGAGAACGCCTGTGGCTTCCTGTGGGGCATCAGTGCCAGTGCCCTCCCTGGGAGAGCACAGAGCAATGGGCAAGGACGGCGCTGCGGAGGGTAGGGACAGTGATGTCATACTTTGCAAGCCGGCCAGTTTCTACTCGGGGTGGTTGGGGAGATTCACCGCAGGTGCTTTGCACCGTGGAGTTAGAGTGTTAACGGATTGAGGGAGGAGCCATCAGGCTGTCAGCCTATCAGGTGTCTCGTAGGGGAGTAAAGGGGACCTGAAGTGAGCTAGACCATCTAGGATCTAGCAGGTGACTAGGTGTTAAAGAATTGCTCAGCAAAGTCTTAACAAGGATGGATTCGGTCCCCAGCACCATACACACCACCTGTGTAAGCCCAGCATTCAGAAGGTGGAGGCAGGGGGATCAGGAGTTCAAGGTTGGGCTAGAGAGATGGCGCAGCAGCTAAAAGTCACTTTTTCAGAAGCCCCAGCTTGAATTCACAACACCTGCCTTGGACAGCTCTCAACCACCAGCAACTCTAGCTGCAGGGGATTTAATGCCTCTTCTGGCTTCCGTAGGCACGTGTGCGGGCACACACACATATGTTCACACACACACATGCAAATACACACGCACCCCCAAAAATAAAAATCTTTCTTAAAAAGTTCTTAAAAATCATCCTTGAGTTTGAGGCCAGCCAATGCTTCATGAGACTCCCCCCCCCACGTCAAAAATTAAAATTAAAAAAAAAAATGTTCTTGAGACAGGCATAATGGCACATACCTTTATTTCCAGCCCTTGGGAGGCAAAGGCAGGCACAGCTCTCTTAAGTTTGACGCCAGCTTGGTCTACATAGTGAGTTCCAGGATAGCCAGTGTCCAAAAACAGCAACAACATCAAAAGATTCATATAAAAAGATTCATATAAGAAGAAGAAGAAAGGTTGATGGTTGGTAAGGATCTCAAAGTAGAGGCTAAAGCCACAGAGGTGACCTCCTGGTTTCATATCCTTGTTACAGGTCTGGCTAGGGCCTCTCAGATCCATAAGCAAAATATCTGAAGGTATGTTGTGTTCCGTCTATGGACGGAGGCTGCGGAGCTCAGAAGCCCTGCACAGGATGGCTATTCTCTGATTTGGCCAGTGTGGGGACTTGTACTATGTTGATTTCAGGAGCCCTTTGTGGAGGTGAGGGCCGAGTCCTCATGGTCCAACACTGACCTTTGAGGCTTAGCAGCAGTCAGCTCCATTACGGATAATTTCTCCTTGCAGGGCAGGCCATTATGTGAGGTCAAAAGACCGTCTCTGGTTGGTGGTCCCTCTGGCATTTCCTTCTCCCTAAAATGAGTATTTCTCCCAGTCTCCTCCCTCATATCTGTGTGTTTGGTAGACGCCACTGTTGAGCCCAAAGAAGAACTTTGGATCCGCTGGTGGGACTTCAACTGTTGTTGTCTTTGCTTTCAGCCTTGGAGAGCTTTCCGCAGTCACCCAGCAGTCTTAGGTCAGAAGGAAGAATCACCTCTTCTCAAACAGAGCCTGGGACATCCCCAGGCTTCCTGGAGAGGGGGAGGGGAGCCCCGGAAGAAGGCACTGTGCACACACAAATGGCTGGCACCTGGCTTTCCAGCCAAGCCTCCCTTCACGCTCTGGAACCTAGGGAGCCGACTGTGTTCTCCCGAAAGAGAACCTCATCAGGCCAGGAGCACTCCGGGCTGCCATTCTCCTGGACCCAGAGTGGCCCTCCTTCCTCAGACCATCCCGCCTGTGAGTACTTCTGTCCCCAGTTCACTCCTCCCATCTCAAAATAACCCCAAATTGATGTGTGTAACCAGCTGGCTAAGCATTGTGTCAGGCTGAGAGGGGGGACAATAAGCAAAGGGAGATTTGAAAGCCATTTCTTCCATGCCGAGGACTTTGGGTGGAAGTTTATCCCAATGTTGAGGTTTGTGCTCAGAATACATTTTAGCTGTTTATGGAGGAAAATATCAGCCGGCCGGTGGTGGCTGCTGTGTTCCCCACCTCCTGTCTTCCCTTTTTCTTTTCTTCCCCTTCTCTGTACACACATGCAGCAAAGAAAAAGTGTGATTGGGATGTGTGCTTAGGGGAGAGGCCACGTGCCAGGGTGCTTGGACGAAATGTGAGTGGGCCACCGTCACACCATTTGATGAACAGTTCGAGCTTTGTCTGTTCATTTTCGAAAAAGCAGTTTCTTTGAGAAGATAGGTGCGTGATTTTTCCTGGCTTTGTTTCAAAAGAAATAGCCCACCCAGTCCAGGTGTTCACGTGGCTTTCGTTAGGCCCTGGGGCTGTGGAGAACTGCCCTGTCCCATTCTGCCGTGGCTTGTCCTGTGTATCAGCTAAGCTATTCTATTCCACTAGCATTTCTTCAGTCTTCTGGGCCACCATGCCACACACCTGCCATTCCAGCCCAGCCGATGACTGCCTGCCCGGAGACCGCAATCCTTTTGAGGACACTTCTTACACAGGCTTGTTGTGCAGTTTCCTGCTGATCGGGTGTGGACAGAATTCACAGTTCATCTTTGTAGGAGATTGCTTTTTAAGATGATTCCTAAGTGGCCTGGAGAGATGCTCAGTGGTTAGGAGTCCTTCCTGCTCTTCCAGAGGACATGAGTTTGGTTCCCAGTACCCACGTTAGGTGACATTGAAATTACAACTGTCTGTAAGTCCAGGTCCAGAGGCTCAGGTGTCTTCTTCTAGACATTCACACAAACACGCCATCTGCACAGTCAATCAATCAATCAATCTTTTTTTTAAGGTTATTCATATGTGTTAGGTAGACAAAAGCTATGATCCTGTGGCTTGGTGATTTACAACCTTTTTGCTTTGCTAAAAGGAAAAGACGAATTTCCAAGGAATATCCAAGGAATGTGACTCTGGTCAGAGTCATTCAATGTTAATAATACGCATTAAACCTAGTACTATGGTGTATTTGAAATGAATCCACATTTCTTACTTTACTGGACCCGACTCTCTCATCACTGGTATACTTCATGTTAAAAGGCAGCAGACTTTCATGTTCTTTTTTTTCCTTTTTTTGTTTTTTTGTTTTTTTCAAGACAGGGTTTCTCTATGTGTCCTTGGCTGTCTTGGACTCGATTTGTAGACCAGGCTGACCTAGAACTCACAGAAACCTGCCTCTCTCTGCCTCCCAAGTTCTGGGATTAAAGACGTGAGCCACCATGCCTGCCTCTGACCCTCATTCTTTGAGTACTTGCCCTGGTGCGGTGGTCCCCAACCCTCCTGAGGCTGCGACCCTTCAGTACAGTTCCTCATGTTGACCCCCAACCATAACATTGGTTTGTTGCTACTTCATAACTGAAATTTTGCCACCGTTATGAATCGTAATGTAAATATCTGTGTTTTCCGATAGTCTTAGGTGTGACACTCCCAAAAAAGTCTACATCCACAGGTTGAGAGCTGCTGTTCTCCACCTTCCGTGTCTGATTTTTGGAGTCTTTTATAGTCCTTGAGTCTTACTGAGGATTTGTCTTAATGACCTGGGTCTTCTGTTGTGGATGACATCAGTAGCCCCTCTAAAAGTCACTAGAGGGGACTTTGGTGCATAGAGAATACCCCATCGCCTGAGGCCGACGAGGAAACGAACCTCTGCTCTGTTTTTAAAGTTAGCTTGGCACCTTTGAGCCTTCCAAGCAAGCTCTGGGCACCTGCCCTTCTACTGAGTGGCAGTCTTGAGATTCTACCATCCCTTTCTCAGTCCGAGATGCAGGAGCTGCAGGCTTGTAGGCAAGAATGCCAAAAGAGAGCCTGCAGGACTTGCCAAGGCAGGCGTGGAGTCAACCTGCCGGCCAGCTCGGTGAAGGAGGATGAGCAATGGAGTACTGGCTCAGGGGAAGAGTTTGTGGTTTTTTCTAACGGTGTGAGCTGAGGAAAAGCCCTTCGCTCAGACCAGTCACGTTAGTGATGCCAGCATGGGGCTGTGCACACAGAGGGCAAGCTAAGGGCATGGCGGGAGGAGCTGATGATCTGAAAGCTGGCAGTATTTGGTGCTTCAAACACACTCCGCCCTTGTCATCTGGGCCTCCTTTACTGCCATCTAGCTATCCAAGTGTGTGGCGCTGGTTAGGCTTTTGTCAGCACAACCTCCCTCGGGTTATCTGGGAAGAGGAAACCTCAAGAAAATACCTCCATCAGATTGGCTCGTAGGCAAGTCTGTGGGGCTGTTTGTTTGTTTGTTCTCTCGACTAATGATTGATGTAGGAGGGACTAGCCCACTGTGGGCAGGTGGCCCTGGTTCTATAAGAAAGCAGGCTGAGCAAGCCATGGGGAGCAAGCCAGTAAGCAGCACCCCTTCATGGCTCTCCTTCAGCTCCTGCCTCAGTGGTGGGCTTTTACCTAGAACTTTGAAATGAAATAAGCTTTCTTTCTTTCCCGAGTTGCTTTTGGTCAGTATTTTTTATTACAGCCATAGGACATAGACTAGAACTTACTGTTCACCACAGCCTCTTCCACACCCTGGCTAGCCAGGAGCTAACCTGTTTCTGAACAGAAACTGTATCTTACGGTACCAAAGCAGGCCCAGGAAGACGAATGAGCCAGGGCTTACACGAAAGACCAGAAGGCATTGCTCTCCACCTGCTCCTGCTGCTGCCTCTCTTGACTTTCCATAGTCTCTTTGATTCTCTTGTACCCCTGTTTGACACGGTATGGGGGTGGGGCTGTAAACAAAGCCACAAATGGCAGGGGTGAGGAGGGGAGGAAGCTGTCTTCTGAAGGCAGTATGTGTATGTTGAATTGTGTCAGGGTGACTTCAGTTGAGCACTAAATTTAGTATGCGCTTCCTGGAAATGGGGGCATAAAGGGAAGCAGGGTGGAGCATGCCATTGTTGTCTGACAGGGTAAGCATACAGTTTCGTCCATAGGCAGCGAGTGTTTCCGGGGCAGTAATTCCAAGAGGAATATTTATCTCAGGAACGCTAAAGAGCCTAATAGAAAGTGAGCTCCGTTGCTGGCTTGTGAGAACTGTGCTAATGTTCTTTGAAGGTGACATTTCGTAGAGACTCAGTCAGAGCCAGGGCGTAATAACGGGTCTTGACCTATGGGAGTGTTTCCTGTGGGCAGCCGAGCCAGTGTGGTCCAGGCAAATTGCTTTGTGGTGATGCCACTGTGTGCAGGAGAGAACATAAATAACTTGGAAGGTTTTGGATTTAGTCTTGCTCTCACAGCAGCTATACACTTGTGGGGAGTTGTGGGCAGCAGTCAAGGTTGAGCAGTGTGATGAGGCCTGAGGCCCTGGAGTTTTGTCCTGTGTCGGGAAAGTGACATAGGCCCTCACCAGGTGTGCTGGTGTTCTCTCTGTGGCCGGTTACAATGAAAGTTCCTGGTGGGCGGTATTCTATTTTTTTATTTAAAATTTGTATTGGATTTATTTATTGAGTAGGGGAGCGCACATGCCACCATGTGTGGAGTCAGAGGATAACTCGTGGGCGCCAGTTCTTCACCCCCTACCACGGAGGGCACAGGATTGGACTCTCCTCAGGTTTTGCTGGCATGCGCCTTTACTTGCTGAGTCAGCTCACCAGCTGGGTTTTCCATCCTTTTTCTTCTTCTTTTTAAAAAGCTCCTTCCTTCCTTCCTTCCTTCCTTCCTTCCTTCCTTCCTTCCTTCCTTCCTTCCTTCCTTCCTTCCTTCCTTCCTTTCTTTTTGCCTTTTCTGGGGTTCAAACTCAGAGGGTTTCCCGTTTTTGAATGACTGGCACAGGGTAGCCATCCAAGAAAGGCGCTTATTCGGCGCTCACCAATGCCAGCGTGCTGGCTAGAAGTGTAGAGCATTTCCTCCTGGCTTACGCAGCAGCTGCCAATGCAGGACCACACGCAATGCCTGTGGACAGATTAGGCGAGGAGACGCCCGCTTGGCAGAAGTGTTTACACACCTTCCCTGTGAGGACAAAAGGAAATGCACCTGTTAGCAAAGTGCCCGAGACCTTGCAATCACTCACTTCAGGGTAAGCGGTTTTGTTTGGCTGGGTTCAGTCTTGAGACGGGGTCGTACCCCGTATTTGAGGTGGACCTGGAACTGGCTCCTGGGGTCACAGCATGTGCTAGCACGTCCAAACACAGCAGCTCGTTACAGCGATGAAATGGGATGGCAGCGTGCTGCACAGTCCTCAGACCAGGGGACGTGGAGCTGTTTTCCGTTGTGAGTCTGTGTCTGTGGAGTTTGTGGTTGTACCTCTGAGGTCTTGTATTTGCGAAAACTACCTTGATTTTGCTAGAAATGGACAAGTCTGGGTTTCTCACACTGAACCCAGGATAGTCATCACAATGGGTTTTGTTTTTAAGGTTTTACTGTAATTGCGTGGTATGCATGCGTGTGTGTGTGTGTGTGTGTGTGTGTGTGTGTGTGTGTGTGTACATGAATAAAGGTGTCCTCAGAGACCAGAAGAAGATGTTGGGATCCTCTGGAGCCAGTTGTGAGCTATCCTGTGTGAGCGCTGCAAACCAAACTCAGGTCGTTTGGAGGAGCAGGACACACTTAATTGTCAAGTCAACTCTGTCCTCCGCCACTATGTTTAGATGATACTGTAGAACAAATGACATCGTGTAACTGATTAGAAATAAAAATGTTTTAACAGCAATTTGGAGACCGTTTTGGGATAGGTCCATGCATGTCTGTATGACTTCTTGCTTATGTAAAAGTGGCTTTTGTTTGTTTCTTGCAGGGCTGGATACCTGGTTGATTGTCTCTGTGGGATAGCCTGCACCTGCGTCTGTTTTTATTCGGGTCCAGTAATCAGAGCTGCAGGCTGTGTTCCCAGTGTCAGGGGGTCTGTGGTTTTGCACGAGAGTACAAGGAACCCTTTCTTTCCTATACTTTCTCTCCCACCCTCCCTCTCCTCTCTCTCTCAGACACACACACACACACACACACACATACATACACACACCACTTGATTTATTTATTTTATTTTACCTGCATTGGTGTTTTGCTTTCATGGGCATCAGATCCCCTGGAACTGGAGTGATAGACAGTTGTGAGCTGTCATATGGAATTGAACTTGGATGCTCTGCAGTGTTCTTAACCACTGAGCCATCTCTCCAGCTCCCATATACTTTCTTTCTAACTATGTTTCAAATCTGTTTGTGCTTTTGGCCAGGGCTCCCCATAAGACTGGTCTTCAAAGAACTATTTATAATAGCAGCTTCCTTCTTTCCCTTTTCAGAGCCGTGATTAACGGCTGGAAGGCTTTTATGGCGTAGGTATAGAGGGTTCTTTATTGCTCTTGGCTTCAAGTGGAAAAAGAAAATAAAGCACCTTTTTTCCTTGCCTGCCATCGCTTTGCTCCCCCAGCTTTCCTGTACCTTACTCTTGCCTGGGATAAGGCTCTCTCGTGGTGCTGGGTTTGAGCCCAGGACCTCATGTTTGCTAAGTAAGCTCCTCAGCCTTTGGTGTTAGGGGTTTAAGGTGCCTTCCAGAAGTCAGTTCGTTTTTGTTTGTCTTTGTCTGTGGTTTCGTTGTTGTTGGTTGCTTATTTTTGTTCTTGTTTGAAGACAGGGTTTCTCTGTGAAGCCCTGGCCATCCTAGAACTCACTCAGGAGAGCGGTAGGCCTCAAACTCAGAGATGTGCCTGCCTCTGCCTCTCCAGTCCTGGGGCTGGGGTGGGAACTACCACGACATGGCTAGCGATCAGTCAGTTCTTTAGAACCCTTGGAAAGTTTCCCTGTGGAAGGACACTCCCAGCCGGGCAGCTAGGTTGAGGGGCAGACCGTGTGCTCTGACCCACGGTATGTATAACTGAATCCTTGAGGTTCTTAAAAGTTACCCAAGGACTGACGTCCGTTTCACTGATAAGCTGTTCCCAGCCTAGTTTTGGATTTCTAGTGTGCTCCCGGGAGCACTATACTGGTTTGAAGACAGCTCTCTCTCTAGCTTAGTGAGACTTAGTAACTACAGTAGTGGAGTCTGTCTACTTTTAGGCGACACTGACTAAAATTCCTGGGGCAATAATATGTTCTCCTGTTGGTTAGTAGTTTCTGTTAACGAGTGCCGTTTGAATGGTCTTTCAAAGGGTAGGCTTTATGCTGGCCACGATTTAGGGAATAAACAGGAGCCTTTGGTGATGACGAGGCTGGGAGCTAGTGTCCTCAGCCAGTCATGTCTTGACTGTGTTCTGCAGAGCCCCAGTGCAGACTGAGGGTTGCACATCCCATACTGGCTGAAACTTGGTTCACGATGTGGACTGGATTATAATCTATGATAGCATTTGGACAAAACGGTTATTTGTACCTAGATAGAATCCTGATCTTCCTAGTCATTGAAGTCGTTTTGAAGCCCTTTTTTTTCCCCTCCTGTTATAGCTTCCGGAAGTATAAAGAAGAGTCTTAATAACTCCACCTCTCTCCAAAGCTCTTCAGTCACCCAGACAAAGAGTGCACATGTCACCAGTACGTTCACTAATGGTGTCCAAAGAATGCTCCAGTCTTTGACTGTCGATGTGGGACCTATAAATGAGACAGAGAGTTTCTCTGAGCACTCCAGACTTGCCATAACTTCAGCCTCAGTCCACTCTTCACCCTCTGGGGTAGACTCAAGGACAAACAGCAGACCAACTGAGAGCCTGGGAGATGGAGAAGGCACTGAGCCATCTACAGAACACGGGTATGGATTTCCATCTATACGCTGGCAAAGCGATGCTCCTGGTAAGTAGCCCACCTTTATCTGACTCGTGGACATTTTATAAAGCTGGGGGTCTTTTTAAGATCATTTGCAGCCTTTGAAGGAATGTGTGGCCTTGGTGACACCAGGTCTTTATCTGCTTTTATCACACACTCGCCTTTTATCTTAGGGTGTGGACAAGTGCCATCCCTAAGATGAGAATGCTGAGACATGGAGGGCTTTAGCAAAGCAAGCACAGCTTCCTGGCTTACTCAGCAGAGTGGAGACCTCCGCCTTGAGGTGCTCATGGTTGGGTCCATCTTCTTTTCGTTTTGTGATGTCATCTTCAAAGTGAGACCTGGCCTGCTCTTCATGGCCGGATCTAGTGATTTTGTGTACAGACCATCTTTATAAATAAATCGCCAAATTTGTATGTTTCCCAAATTTATAGTTTGCGTTTCTCCTCAGCTTATTTTACTATATATCAGAAGTAGAGGGATGTTTATCAATATTCCAGCTGTTTTTAGAAAACACGCTCAAGGGACAGAAACACTCAAGCCTATAAATTACTGTTTGTACGGGCTGGAGAGATGGCTCAGCGGTTAAGACACTGGCTGTTCTTCCAGATGACCTGGGTTCAATTTCCAGCACCCATATGGCAGCTCACAACTGTCTGTAACTCCAGTTCCAGGGTATCTGACACCCTCACACAGACATACATTCAGGCAGAACACCAATGTACATAAAATTAAAAAAAAAAAATTACTGTTTGTACAAGCGGCTCACAAGTCTCCTGTTTACCAACTTTCATTTTTAACAGTACTGTATTGCTGGCATCCAAAACTTTTAGAAAAACTTAGAACCTGATGACGTGTGTAGGGTGACCAGGATCCCTTGTCAGAGGGAAGCTTGCCTTAGCGGGATGCTCATCTTAGTTGGTAAAGCATTTTTTCTAGGCCCACTAACGGCCTCTTCCACCCTCTGGAATCTTACAGTTTTCGGAGGACATCAGCTTGCCAGCAGCTCAGAAGAAGGAAATGGAAGTGCCGTGCCTCTGACTGAGACTATGTTTAGGTCAGTCCCCTCTGCTGGTGACAGAGAGAGCCCAGGACTGTGGTTCCCTGCCAAGAACGAAACATCCACAGATATGGCTGAAAGCCTGGCTTTGCATCCAGAAGCTGGGAGCACAGAGGTTTTGACTCAGTCCTCACACACTGTGCAACAGCCCCGAGGTGGTGGCTCAGGGTTGGGTGGGAGGAGCTACTCAGAGTCTTCCTCCTCTTCATCTACATCTTCCTCCGAAAATCTGGATTCCTCAGCACCGCGTGGAGAACACCCAAGTGAGTCCTTATTGCATGGAGGTATACCACTGGGGCATAGGGTGTGTCTGATCCTTTGATCTACTGAAGCATGCATTAGGAGAGTAATTAATACAGATATTCCTACGTGTCCCATCCTTTTCTTTTTCTGTGGTGTGTGTATGAGTGTGTTTAAGTGCACAAGTGTACAGATACAAACGGAGGCCAGTGTTCCCCCTCTGGTATTGTTCTTCAGAAGCTATCTACTTTTATTTTAGGCTCGGGGCTCACTAATTGAATAAGGCTTCCCCCATGTCCCAGGTGTGGCCCTTACAGGAGCATGCCGCCGTGCTCGGCTCTCTCTGCGAGCACTGAGGGCTGAACTCCAGTCCCCATGCTTGCACAGCCAGCCCTTTACTGACTGAGCCGTCTCCCCAGCCCCACATCTGAGGAGCTTTTGATGCCTCTTTCTTACATAGATCTTGGGGACTTCTGGGTCCACACCTCCCATGGTGTAGCCTGCCCCAAACCCCCAATACCTTCGAATCACAGAACTTCTGGGCATTTCCTGTGGAAGCAGTCACATGTAGCCTGTAATTTCACATGGCCTCAAGAGTCATCAAGTATGCATCTGAATAATATTTCATCAGGATGCATTATTATTTGTGGTGTCCCTGTGATTGTTTGGGGACACATTTTATGTGGATACATGCTGTCTTGGAATTACCAAGTTAAATAGTAGTATCCTTTAGAAGCTTTTGAGAAACTGCCAAACTATTTTTCAAAGTGAATGTGTGTGTGTGTGTGTGCGTGTGTGTACACACTTAGAGATATGTGGTATAAATTTGCATTTCTCAGTTCATTATTCTCGTGATAATGAACATCTATTTATATAGTCACTGCCCATGTGTGTATATCTTCTTTGAAGATGCATTTTTGAATATTCTGACTTTAAAAATTAAGCTATCACTTTTCTCATTGAGTATAAGGGTTTTGTGTATATTCTGGACCTTTAGTATTTGTATTTTTCGATATGTATTATTAACTGCATTTTCTCCCATTCTGTGATTTGTCATTTTTACTTTTTAAATTTATTTTTGTTTTATGTTCATTAGTGATTCACCTGCATTCGTGTCTATGTGAGGGTATCAGACCTCCTGGAACTGGAGTTATAGGCAGTTATGAGCTTCCATGTGTGTGCTGGGAACTGAACCTAGGTCCTCTGGAAGAGCAGCCAATGCTCTTAACCACTGAACCATCTCTGTAGCCTCTCATTTTTACTTTTTGATGAAATTATCGGAGCATGAAAGTTTTTAGTTTTGGTGACATCTAATATGAATATTTTAGGCCATTTTTTTTTGTTTTGTTTGTCTTACTTTGTCTTGTGGGCTATTTATATAATGCTTTTTGAGTAATTTTGAAAACAATTCCCAGTAGTTTTATCATCACAAAGTAGGCCCTGGTTAAAGGAAACATGCTCATCATTGCATTTCTAACAGATTTCTTACTTCCCCACCGTTGCTAATAACTCTCCATTTCCTACGCATGAGAGTCCTCCCGGATGGAGGGAGGTCACAGCTTATCATTACAGCTGTCACCTCGCAAAAGCATCTGATCAGGATAGAAAAGAGTGAGCCTGCGTGAGCCTGCTGTGGCGGTGCATGCCTTTTAAATCTAGCATTCGGGAGGCAGAGGCAGGTAAATCTCTGAATTCGGTGCCTGCCTGGGTGGCTAGGCACCCGGTGCCTCCCAGGTCCTTTCCCCTGCCTTCAGTCACCTTGGGTTCCGGAGGTCCTGTCCGCCTGCTCATTTCCGGTTGAAGGTTCTTCTCTGTGAATGGGGAGGCAGGAGCTCTCAGATCTGGTCTCCGGCATCCTTTCTTTCCCTCGGTGTTTGATGGCATCAGGCAGTGGCAAGTGGGACCCTGTAATGTTACAGTCCCTGTGCGGGCCCCAGGCGTCAGTACCCTTAGGAATGGTCACTGTAACTAGCAGCTCTCAGCCTGGGCTCTGAGACTCTTCACCTTGAAGGCTTGACTCTGGTGATCTGCTGAGCAGGGCCTCTGGGGTCTCTTCCTTGGCTCTCTACTGTACGTCTCTCAGTCTCTTTTGCGGCGTCTGCATCTCTTTTTTCTGGCTCTGGCCACTCCGAGTGTCTATCTCTTTTTGGACTGTATCCAGGGAGCCTGGGTGCAGTCAGAGGCACAGTAGGCACTGGGTGCCAGGCGCTGCCAGGATTACTCAGGCACAGGCCTCTGCACCCACTGACTGGCAGGTGGGGATCCCAGCAGACAGGTGGGATGAGCATGAGTGGGCAGCCTGCTGCTAAGCATTGCTCCCATCACGTGCACTGCCAAGAGTTCCAAGGCTTCCCACTCTTTCAAAAATGACAACAGCAGTTGGCGAGAGGTGCTGAGCTGTGCGCCAGGGAGCTGGGTCTTGGGCTTGAGAACCTGAATGAGGCGCAAGCTGCAGGGATCTTTTCCAAGGCCAATGGGGCCTCTGTGGTAATTGCCCGGTGGCACTGAGTGTTTGGGTTGAAGTGTGGGGTGCTGTGGCCGGATGCATCGTGCCTGAGATCTTCAGCTGTCCAGATGCAACTGTCTGTGGCCTTTGCTACTTCTTGCTGACGTACTTCTGAAAGGAGCAAGAAAAGACCACTCCAGAGAAGACTTTTGGGGTCTACTGTTAGGCAGCACAGGAGAAGAATTCGGAGTGTCTTAGCCACCTGCTTACGTAGCCCAAGAAGGGACCAATCACAGCCATTTGCTTTAGAGAACCCAAAGCCTTGCTCTTAGCACCACTCACTGACCTATGCTTTGGACCAATCACAGCCTGACCCTTTAGCACCAGTCCGGGCACTTCCTCTAATGGGAGGAAGTGCTCCTCTTTGAGCTGAAATGGAAATGATGTGTCCAGGGTTGGGATTACAGAAAATCTGACCCGACCAGTCTCAGACAGGCCTGCCTGGGACTGTGCGCTCAGGAGCCAGGGCAGTCAGCTGTGATCTTTGTATAGGTGTCTGGTGACCGCTGCCGCCACAAGGGTAGTTTGGCAGTTAGACTCAGAGTCCTTTTGCTCAAGACTGCTTGGGCAGCAAGAGAGAGTTTGGCAGCTTCTAATGAGTCAGTGTTTTTACTTATTTACAGAAAAACAAACGAGTGCTTACAGTATAACCCAAAACTTATCATTAACGCTGACAGTGATGTTAGGAATTGTTAATGGGGCTGCGGAGATGACTCTCTGTATTAAGTGCACACCGCTCTTGCAGAGGACATGAGTTCTCCCATCACCCCAATCAAATGACTCAGGTTCCGGGTGTTCTGACGCCCTCTTGAGGCCACCATGGATACTGCACTCACATTTGCAAACCCCACACTCAGATACACACATAATTTAAAAATAAAAATAAAGGATCTGGAGAGGTGGCTCAGTGGCTGAGAACCCTTAGCACTTGCTGCTCTTTTGAGGATCTAGGTTCTTTCCAGCACCCAAATGGTCTCACAACTGCTACAGTTCTCCTGGAACTGTAACTCCAGTCCAGGGAATCGGATGCCTCTTCTAGCCTCTGCAGGCCTCAGCACACACATGGTAACACAGACATACATGTAGGCAGAACACTCATACACATCCAGAACTTTAAAAATTAAGACAAGTAAAGAGTAGGGTTTTTTTTTTTTAAAGATTTATTTTATTTTATTTACGTATATGTGCACATATCTTCATGAGTGTGGACTTCTAAAAAGGATTTACTTGGTAATCTAATAATATAAGCTAGTTCTAAGTTTAACATACAGCACTTACCCTCTCAGCGGAGAGGAAAGGCATACCTCTCCTAGTCCAACAAAGTAGAACACGTGCATTAAAAATAAAGACATGGCTGACAAGATGGACCAGTAGGTAGAGGCCCCTGCTGCCAAGCCTAATGATCTTAGCTTGATCCCCAGAATGCAGATGGGTGGGTGGAGAGAACAGACTTGGACAGAGTCATCCTCTCAAGTTCCCCACGCCTGCTGTGGCTTGTGCACACACACACCCCCCCCCCCGCATAAATACATAAATATAAAAACTGAAAGAACACCAACCTTTAGGTATTTTGGGGGGAGGGGTGGTTTCAAGACAGGGTCTCTCTGTGTAGCCCTGGCTGTCCTAGAACTCACTCTGTAGACCAGGCTGGCCCTGAACTCAAGAGATCTTCCTGCCTCTGCCTCCCGAGTGAGCCACCACTCTCTGTGTTATTTTTTTTTTTTTAACCCATGATGACTGACACTCCAGAGGCCCCGCCCTTAACTCACCACCAACTCCTCTGATACAACTCCAACTGTTACATATTTATCACCAAGCAGAAATCCAGTATTCTGGGTCCTTCGGCTGGAGTAACAATCCTTACTGTGAATTCAGGACACCTGAGCAGAGGTGTCAACTCTCCGGTCACAGGTAAAGAGCCTCAGAGAAGCCTCTGGGCTTGCACCTGAGGCTAACGGTCCTGTCCCTGCAGTCAGTCACCTGCCTTCTCTCTCTCTCTCTCTCTCTCTCTCTCTCTCTCTCTCTCTCAGCTCCGGAAGACAGTGCGTTGCTGCGTGACAGCTGGGACCTGGTGGAGAGTACTTCCGGAGGGCGCTCCCCGCACGTGCACACGTCCGCGATGCTCCCCCGAAGCGGGGAGCGTACCCTGCGGTCCCTCAGCTTCTCGAACGCGGCGACCCACCCGGCGCGCCCCACCCCGCATGAGAGCGTGACGGAACATGCAGGCCTGCTGTCTAGGGCACCTACCCTCGAAGGTGTGTCTCCCCACCGTCGCCTTCCCCGTTCGTAGATTGACTCTCAGTCCTGGGATGGTCAAGTTGACTGGCCACCCAAAGAGTAGCTCACAAGCTCGTTGGGGAAAGAACTTTCTGGAAGCATCCCCACTTCACCCCCACCCCCACCCTCAGCCCTTCGTGCTTGCTTGAGGTACATGGGGTGATATCTGCCTGAGGGGTTTAAAATTAAGGAGAACAGTAGCTGTGGTGAAGGCCATCTCCCAGGAAGAAACAACCTCATTAAATGGAGTGGGTAGTTGGGAGTGTCTTCATTTTTCCATTTGACAATGGCAATTACTGTTTGGGATCTGGGGAGCTTTTCAGCAGCAGATTGCCTTTATTAAAGGGGGGCGTGAGGAGGGCCATTGGGAACATATCCTATTTTTAGACACCTGGTCCTCACCTCTCCACTATTTGCCATTTCTGCCACCATCACTACTCCTCACAGGAGGTGTGGACTCCGAGCCGACCCTGGCTGTTTCAGCCCTCCGCTGTTGTCTTCACTGAGAGGGCTGGCCACGAGAAATTGCCTCTCAAAGAGGATAAGGCACAGAGGGTATTTTCCAGTGCTTGTTTGGGAGTCTGTGTTTGCTTGCCCCAACTTTGCCTTTTCTCTTTCGTAGTCACTGGACTCAGCTACAGTCAGGAGCGTGGCTCAGACGCTGAGCAGAGGACTTCCGGCGACCACACGGACCACGCCTATGTTTCACCTACCTTCACCAAGGGAGAAAGGGCGTTACTGTCCATCACGGATAACTCTTCCTCCTCAGAGGCCAGCGAGAGCTCAACCTCTTCCGTCAGGATCTCAGACTCTCCACACTTAGACTCCTCCCCTTCTCAGGCTCAGGCTGAAAGAACGAACGTGCCGTCCTCCTACGATGGCGACCCTGCTCTGTCTTCCACCGAGCCGCTGGTCCTGCAGACATCTGGCCTTCCATCCTACACATTCACCGTTCGCATGCCAAACACACTGGTTCTTGATGCCAGTACCAACCCTGCTGAGGACCCGTCTGATTCAGGGACCCCTTCACCTCTACCCTCACTGTCACAGCCCCACCTGTTCTCACCAACCTCACCATCAGCTGGGTCCCCCACCCAGCAGCTGAAGTCTACCTCTGCCCTGACTACGCCTTTGCCACCCTCACCGTCGCCATTACCCATCTCCTTGACGGTGTCGGCTCTTGTCCCACCCTCTGCCTCACAGACCACCTTCCCACTTCCATCCTCTGCCCTTGCCCCTCACAGGGCCAGGGAGCCACGGGTGACTTCAGTGCAGATGTCAACAGTGGCGCCGGCCATCACGCTGTTCCCCATTAACCAAACAGCGGACCCTAAGAACCAGGGCACCCCACAGCAAGAGGAAACCACCACAGAGGCAAAGTCCCCAAGCATGGTGGCTCTGCCCACAGACTCTACCAAAGCAGTAACAGCGAGCCTCCCTCCAGGAACCCCGTGGTCCCCAGCCTTAATGGGGCTCTCCACAGAGCCAGCCACGAGCACCAGCTTAGTCCAGACATCTCCAGCTTCGACAGCTGGCATGCCTCAGACTACCCAGCCTCCTGTCACCAGTCCCAGGACCCTGTCAAGTACGGAAGCTTTTACCCCAGGCTCCGGCGCTGTCCACACTACTCCAGAGAAACAGCTCTTGCCCACCAATCCTGAAATTCTAGGTTCAACGGAAGGGGCCATCACCACAGAACAGAGCCAAGTGCCTGTGGCTCGAACCACTCACTCAGTCCTTCTGACCACCACAGCCATCTCAGCAGAGGAAGTGACCACAAGGCTTGACCATGCAGAGGAGTCCAGCCCAGTGTCACATTCTCTCAGAACGTCTTCACCTCAAACCACAGATGGCTCTACGGCTGCAGTGTTGACTTCCACATATACCACCTTTGCTGCCCAGAGCACCCCACCGTCACCGACAGCATTGTCGCCTCCAACCTCAGGTGAAGCGCGTCTTAAAAAACACACGCCTTGACCATCAGGCCCTGTCCGGCACTAGAGCTGCAAGGGGCTTGGGGGTTTGTGTGAATGTGCAGACATGGCTAGTGTTTGAGACAGTGTCTTGCTTTATGAACTAGAATGAATCCCTTGAAATACAAAGCATGAAATATGGGCAATAGAGGCCTAATATTTTCCTAATAACCCCTTAGATTATATGATTCTTTCTGAAGAGGACAGAGGACATGCATAGTAGAAATGCCGTGAAATTGTCTAAGCTCTTCAAGCATGCCTGTAACTTATCTGAGGGCGTGGGTTTGGACAGTGGAGAAACTGAAAGAGCGACTTTTGCTAGGCTAGGATATAGAATGGCAGTAGAATTCTTGCCTACCATACTCGGCCTCCCGAAAGCCCTCTAGCACCACCAAAGACAAAAAAGCTCTAGGGTGATCTGTTAGATGTAGGGGTGAGTTGAATGCCTGTCCTCTAGAAGAGAGTCAGTCAGCTCAGGGCCTTCTGGGGGTCAAAGGCTTCTGTCCGTCGAGTGAGGCTCAGAGTTCTCTCTCTCTCCCTGATTGCTAGTTGGCAGCCATAGAACACGTAAACAAAAGGAAGTCCAACAGACCTGTTCACAGTGACTGCGTGACCAGAGCTGCTTTGCCTGGTACATAAGGTTGTCTGGACAGCATGTGGAAGGTGCTGGGGTAAGGAAAAGAGAGCCAACACAGGGCAGAGGAAGACAGAAGCAGGATACAGGAGGGTGTGGAGTTAGAGGTTCACTTGTCGTCGATGCAGAACTGCTGTTGGAGAAGGCAAGACTGGCAGCTTAAGTTGTCCAGGGGAAGGAGAGAGACGTCGAGTGGTGGCAGAGAGCTCAGTCAGTGGTACCGTTTCAGTCAGTCAGTGAAGACGAACCTGGTGGGCGGGGTCATGAGCCATCCCCACTGCCAGGCTACAGCAACCCTTTCTCCACCATCTAAGTATGTCTAAGAAGTAAAAGATAACTGCTGCTCCAGAAAAAAAATCACTTCCACTGGCCATTTCATTCAGTTGCCAGGTTCACCAGCCTCCCTTAGAGCAAGTGTTAGGTGAGTGTTTGCAGCGCAGTCACTAAAAGCTATAGAATTAGATAACGGGCACGGGGTTTAATGAAATAGGTGCTCCGCTCATGTAGGAAGCTAGGTAGTAACATTTAAAGCATGGGGTCGGAGAGATGGCTCGGTGTTTGCTTAGAGTACATCCTGTTCTCGTAGTGGTCCTTGAGTTTGGGTCCCAGCACCCACATGGAGCAACTCATAACTATTTGTAACTCCAACTTCAGGGGATGCAGCACCTCCATAAACAGTGTGCCCATGTGCTCTTTTTTACCCTCCCCCCCCACATACACATAATTTCAAAATAATGAATCTCAGCCACGGCCGCGAAGAATAAGGTTGCCATGTCTAGAGCAGCCCGTTTGTTTCAGGCTATTTTGAGGTTCCCTTTCCCTTGTTCCTGAGTGATTTCCTCCCTGCAAATGATAATGTGGTTTTGTAGGTTTTGGCTTTTCAAAACCCCTTATGAAACAAGTATTTCCTAACTGGAGTGTGACCCTTCTAATCACAGAGAGCAAATGTGGGCATCGTGGGGCAGGGAATGAATAAGATTCCAAGGTGACATTAAAGTTGAGCCACAGGGGCCCTCGTGAATTCGTATGGGGCCTGTCTTTGTATATGGAGAGAAGGAGCTGCACACGTGATCCCTGTAATCCTAGCGCTTGGGAAGTGAAGACAGGAGAATCAGAAGTTCGCTGTCATTCCAGGCTACCTAGGAGTTTGAGACCAGGCTGAACTCCATCATGAGAAGGCGTGGCAGCGTTTAACTGATAATTTTCTAGATGGCACACAGTCTGTGGAGGCCCGATTAAATTTCAGGACATTTGGAAGCTGAACGTGGTATCGCGTGTGTGTATAATACCAGCGCTTGGGAGGTAGAGTTAAGTGGATCAGGGGTTCAAGGCCATCCTGAACTATGTAGTTAACTGGAGGCCAGCCTGGGCTTCATGAGGCCCATCTCAAAATAAAACAGAACAGAGAAAGCATAAGCAACTGCAAGTAAGCTTATGTGTTTCGAGGTTTTCAGATAAAGCTTTCTATAGCTTTGACAACGTCCGAGAGAAAAAAGTAAGCCATGCATTTGTGTACATTTGTGAATCTCGGAGCAGACAGGAGAAATTGGACCACGGATTCTTTCCACCCAAGCGTGTTTCAAGGTGGCATTTACTGAGTCTAGTAGACTTTTCCAAGTATCGCAGAGGTGGTCTCATTATCAGTCCTGAGCCGCGTGGCCTGCAAGGAGCATTTAACATGCACGCTTGCATCCAGGGAGCCACGATCTGACACTTGAACACGAACGCAAACTCGTACCGGCAGCGTCCAGTCTCATCGCCTCTGTCTTCGCACCTCTTGGGACCCTGTTCTGTTTGAGTGGTGTGATTTTCCTCAGCGCGAGTAGACAGACCTAAGCGAGGAGGAGATGTTTGGCGGAGCTGCCCTGACGTTGTCCCTGTTGTCCCTGTGATGTGCTTAGTCAACAGCTGTACCGTGAATCCTTGTCTTCATGGTGGCGAATGCGTCGTGGACCTCACCGGTCATGGGTATCGATGTATGTGCCCGCCCGCCTGGCAAGGGGACAACTGCAGTGTGGGTAAGAGAGGCAGAATAGTTTCCTGTGGTGTTACCTTGGGCTAGTGGGCTATTCAAGCTTGGGTACCGTAACCCATAGCGGGCAGTTCGTGACGGCCTATAATTTTAGCTCCAAAGGAACTGGATACCTCCAGCCTCTGCAGGCTCCCGCACTGAAGTGTACACATACATACACATAATTTAAAATGATCGTCCTTTTTTTAAAGAGCCTTTTTCTTCTAGAGTGCACAGGGGTAAGGTTTTTAGTTTAACCGTCTTCTTGCTTGAGTGTTGCATGCCTAGGTGTTGTCTGTATGATAATATGAAGGATCACAGCATGACACAGTCGAGCTCCTGGCCTGAGTCTCCCCCGCTGATTCTCTGCACCCTTGCAACACTGGCCCAGCCACAGCTCCCTAAAGACACCTACACTCCCGCGCCCCGGGAGTTTACTCTGCTGGTCCCTCAGCTCAGCATCATACCCTGCTCCCAAAACGATCTGCTTGTTGACGTTCCTTTTGTCATCTTTATTATTTAAATGTAATCGAAAACAGCCTTTAATTCTCCCCTGTATCAAAAATCTGCTGCTTCTGCTGAACATGTCCTTAATCCCAGCACCCTGGGGAGCCAGAGTTCAAGACCAGCCTGGTCTACAGGGTGAGTTCCGGGCCAGGTGAAAGGAGGAGACGCTTTCTCAAAACAACAACACCCAAACAGAACTAGATCTATGCATCTCTTTGAACATCCAAATCCCGCCTTGTGTTCTGGTTAATTCTTTATGTGGCTGCCCTGCCCTGACACATGGGCGGCGTCCCCTGGAGGACGAGGCTGGTTTCCCCGTCCTTCTCTTGTATCACGCTCCACAGGGTGCCGCTCAGTGTGTACGCACCAGCACCACGATCCTTTGCTGCCCCGTGGACGTGCTCTCGTTTTCCTCCCCTGCAGACGTGAACGAATGCCTGTCGAGCCCCTGCCCTCCCCTAGCCACGTGCAACAACACTCAGGGATCCTTCACCTGCAGATGTCCAGTCGGCTATCAGCTGGAGAAAGGAATATGCAATCTGGGTAAGAGAGCTAAGTCTGCCTCGGGATTTATGGGCTGTTTCCCTCCTAAGCAAAGCCGGCATTTTTTCCAAGCTAAAAAGCTCAGGAATCTTGAGGGAAGGAAACACCTTGCCTGTTATCCCAACACTTGGAGATGCAGTGTTTTTCTTCACAATCTGTGGATGCACATTACATTTTTACACGCTGAATTCCAGACATATCTATAAGAGTATCCCTGTGTTACCGAGAAGCACAAATGTCTTCATGCCCATAATATGCTCATTTGTGCATAATGTTATTTGCCTAACCATTCTGCCCTGCAGTTAAGAAAAAGAAATCAAAAAGATATTCTGACTACCAAATAGGGTTGTTTGGTTGGTTCGTTAGTTGGGCTTTTTTTTTTTTCGAGTGAGAAAAGAATAAAATTCTGATTTCCCTCGGTGTGCATACATTCTTCTTGTTTTTAAGAGAGGTCCTCAAGTTGTTAGCCACAGACAGATACATTTTGAGGAAGCTGCTGCCTGGAATCTGGCCACGACATTGGTCATACTTTGTTCCTCGTTGAACAGGTCCGTGAAGCTTGTTGATTTTACATTGACCCTTTATCTCACAGGTTAAAAAGCAGAGAAAGGCAGCAAGGCATTTCTACTAAGGCCCTGAGATGTTCAATGGCCAAGCGTGGGTCACGGCCTGAAAGAGGCCTGATTTCCAGCCCACAGTTCTTTCTATTACACAACAGTGTATTTAGTGTAAGAGGGTTCTTGCAGGCAGGACATGACCCTGTTAGGTTGCTGAACTTAACCCCTTGCTTGCTGGAGAAATACAGTTTCAAAGCTGCAGCTGTCAGGTAAAATAATTCGCCTTTGAATCAGCTTCAGTTGCCCAACATGTGGCCTCATACACAATTGATCGGTCCATATTTTGGGGAGAATGGATGTCATTGTCATCTGCAGTGCCATCTGTGCGAACCCCTATTATCCATAGTTGGAAGGGGCTTCTTGAGGCTGACCCTCTTTTAAAATAAGAATTTTGGAATGCTAGAACTGAGCATTATTTTTTAAAAAAAAGAAAAATCTACATATGTAGACCTAAGTCGGAAACAAGAAATCTTCTAACTCTAATAAGTGATACGCATCTGGCTGACCCGTTTCATGTAGCCACAACCTGCAGGGAACTAGCTGAGAGCGAGCAGTTGAACAGTGAAGGGGCTGTTCTGTCGTTGCGGTTTGTATTTTGAAGCCGGTGGAAAGGCCCCTTGCCAGGTTTCAAGTGCCTGGCTTTAGGCACTCAGCCAACCACCTGCAGCGCCTCGGTCTCCTCATCTGTGAAATCAGATTACAGTGTGCTCCGCTTCTCACTCAGGGTCTTGGGAAGGTCGTATAAAATGACCTCTCTGTTTGAGCAAGCTCTGAGTGTGGTCAAGAGCCCTCCAGATGGGAGGCAGCGCTCGCCAGACTGGATGCTAGGAAAACAAACCACCCTCAACACGGAGCAGTTGGGACAGGTCAATAGTGAAATCAGCAGCTAAACTGAGATAAAGATCAGTCTTGGGGCCAATTAGGTGACTCAGCAGGTAAAGGCGCTTCAGGCCGTCTGACCACCTGAATTTGATGCTTGGGACCCACGCAATAGAAAGAGGAAACCAGTTCCCACGAGCTGTTGTCTGAATTTCGCATGGGGAGCTTGGCCCAAGAACACACACGTGCAGACGCACACATGTGCAAAGCCCACACAAAGCAAAGAAATGTAATTCTTTTTTAAAAAATACCTGCCTTAAAGGTAAATGGTGTAGCTGCAGCCACAGAAGTTGTCTTGGATGTGCTAACTGTATTAGAAACACAGACACATCCGTGTCTTTCCGTGATGTCAGATTTTATTGACATCACGGAAAGACAGTAAGTTCACGAGCTACTTCGATTTCATTTGCTATCATTTATCCTGATTTCCCTTGATAGCTGGTCACTGGCAAACACGGGTTCTTTTATTCCACATTTAATTTCTGATAGTAACTCAGATCATATGTTAGACCTGGCTGTGTGTGTGTGTGAGACAGTGGCTGCCAAAGGGTTAAAGAGGCCACAGAGAAGTTCAAGAAGGTTAAAGAGACAGAGCTGACACGTGAGAAGAGGACCACTTTAGCGGTCAGATGGGTTGGAGAGGTGCGAAGGAGCACCCTGAGCCGCTATGGGGCTACAGGCTCGAGCTGGGACCATGATGGCGAGAGAAGCTATGGAGGAGCAGACTGGGGAGGCGAAGCACAGGCCGCACGGTGAGGCCTTATGCAAAACTGGGTCCAGGTGGACAAAGGGATGGAGGAGGCCATGTCAGCGGTGGAGAGCGAAGCCCTGCAGTTACACAGACCCTGCTGTAAGAGTGTCGGGCGTCTTCCTCTTTGTGGGGTGCAGGAGCAGATGTCGCACCCTGCCTTGGTGTTTCTTGGTGTAAGCTCTTAGAGCCTCCCTCTCCAATGAGAATTTTAGTAAGCCCCTGTACTCACACAGACACAATCTAATTTGATACCTTCTTGCAAGGAGATATTTATCAGTCTGTGCCCCATGGGTGGTATTGGACAGGAAGGAATGTCTCTGTCCTCAATGTGAAATAGAGCCAAATGGTGCTCGTAAAATGGAGTCACCCAGGGCAAAGCATAGGCTGAAAGTTGCTGTTTTTACAATAAGCAGTAACTTAAAGCTGGCACAGGCTCATGTCTACAGAGATACAAATCCTTTCCAGGAAAGAGACAGGGTTCGGGGAGAGGATGGACAATATTACTCATGCTAAAAACCAAAGGCACATTCAGAAAAACGACTGTGTGCCTAGCCCTTTAACTGCACATTTCTGTGTGCAGAGTCTGGATTTGAACCCAGGCCTGTGAGAAGTGAGGCGACCGGGTCAGGTGACTTGTATACAGAGTATCCCACAGGTAGCCCAGATGGGAGCAGAGCAGTTCAGTTGGGCTAGCGTTTCCTTTTCAAGTCATTTGGCTTCATTGTCTGTAAACACCGGAGAAACATGCAAATTAGAGCATGCTGAAATGCTTTCGCTTGGCCGAGAGTGTTTTCAAAGAGCTGCCTGCTGTTCAGAAAGAGTCCAGAGCAGCTGGCGTCACTGAACTGTGGAACAAGCAAAGGATGTTAAATAAGGACCAGGGACTTCAGACAGTTAACTCTAAGATGTTAGATGTTTTCCCTGGCTCGCTTGACGGCCTTCCCCTTAACTCAGCATGTAAGCTTTCATGATAGAAAAGCCTCACTGGCCTCCACATCTTATTTTCTGTCTGTTCAGGGGAAAGAGATGAATTTAATATAATGAATGGGAAGAGGCAGCTCTAAAATATGGACTATACTAAGTTTTGGTTGTCTGCCCATTTTCAAATCCCAGTCCAGAACATCAGGCCCAGTCAGCACAAACTGGTGTTTCCTAAAATTTTATTTTGAGTGAAGTGGGGCCTTAAAATTAGGGGTGCTTTCACTTTCTGGACCTAGCAGCGTTTCTAGCATGGATTGTTTTCATTTTGTGGCTGATGACCTTTTGTGGCTCCTAGTACCTCGGAGTCTAAACCTAATACAAATGTTTGTCCTGCTCCTCTGTTACTCCTTAGTCACCTTTTAGAAGCATAAGTAGAGTCTTTACCCTCAAGAAGACACACACAGATTGTCCTGTGGGAGAATAAAGCTGGCCACTACAGAGGTTTAGGAACACATAGCTTTCCGTGGTCTCTGTTGTGTGGCTTAATGGCAACATTTTCCTCTTCAGTTAGAACCTTCGTAACTGAGCTGAAGTTAAAGAAGACCTTTCTCAATGCCACTGTGGAAGGCCATTCCAACGTCCATGAGGTGGAAAACGAGATGGCTCAAACAGTAAGTTCCCCGAAAGGACCCTTCACTCGAATCCTTTGTCTTCTAGACTAGATCTCATTCAGAACTGGACACCACTCAGGGCCGTCTGCATCGCCCAGACTCGCTATTGTGTTTAGAGGGAAAGTTCAAGGTGAAATAAGTGTCTTGGAAGTAGAAGAAAGGTATTGGGATCTGGTGGTGTCCGGGAAGAATGCTGCTTCAGGTTCGTCTTCATGTGCAGTCCCTACCTGCTAGGCTTTTTCATGTGCAAACACAGAGTCGACAGGCGTGGTGATGGCCTGCACCAGGGCAGGCTGCAGATGAAGAGGAAAGATGCAGAGAGCCTTGTGTTCCATCTGCTGTTGACACCTGATGTGACCCTCTCCTTGTTTTCCTTGGAGCTTGGAGGAAGGCCACTGTCTCCTCAAAGAACGCCAGTGGCCTGATAACTCATTCCTGTTAGCTGGGCTTGGGAGCTCCTAATGTAAATTATCTGGGGGCCTTGCCATGCTGCTGTGCCCCTCTTTGCTTTTCTATCAGGAAAGAGAGAAGGAGAAAAGGAAATGAGAATGAAACCCACACAATACATTTTGTCCTCAGCTGCCGCCCAAGACAAAGATTTGGTGTTTGGGAACTGAAATTTGCCATTATACTAAATTAGAGATGAAATTAAATTAGATTTGCCATTACATTGAATTAAAGTTCCTACATTAGCCAGGAATTAAGTGTTCTTTTAGGACTGTGGGCTTTATTTGTATTTTAATTGCATTTCTGTCTGTTGAGCGTTTAATCTGTGACAGGGACTGTACCAGATGTTCAGTCCTGTAAGAGGGTAGGTGACACACTGGAGAACTGGGACTCTTGGAAGCCGATGGCGTTGTCTGAGTCCGAGAGAAGTGGAAACGGAGTTGAAGCAGTCCACTAACTAACTGAAAGTCTGGGGTCTCTAAGGGCACTCTACATTTCACTTTCACTTCACTAAGAGGACCCACAGAACTTCTTGGAGGCCATTAGCTTCACAGATACGGTTCTTTGCGCTGAAAGGTTTTAAGTTAAAATTAGCTAAGGGAAGGGCTGCATGAGACAGAGTCGGGAAGGGTGGGAGGAGAGGTCCCAAACGCAGAACTTTTAGTTGTTCTGTCCCTGTGGTGCTACTGATGTCCTTGGTTCCTCTTGGCGACAGTGTGTGACTTAACGGAGGACTGCCAACCGTGGGCTTTCCTGAGCCTCCGTGTCTGAAGCATTTTTTGGACTTCTGTCATAGAGACACGGTTGCCTACCCATTTGGCTGACTGCAGTCCCTCAACCCTCTAGAGGCTGAGCTGATGTTGTGTAACCCAGAGGTCCCTCTAGTGTCCACACTACTGATCATATGGTAGTGACAGGAGCTACGCCAGGTACCCGAGCACGGCCCGGGACTCCCAGCTCAACAAAATTGTTATTGTTAAGCAGGGCTCTTGAGTAATAGCTTAGAAACTGCCTTGCAAGGGTAGAGGCATGACCTCTCTAGCCAAAAGTAGATTCACTTCTCCCGCTGGTTATTCTGTAGATAGATATTTTCTTCTAACGTAGTGTAGGCTGTGAGGGCACTGTGCCAAATCGCAGTCCTTCATGTTACACTGGGCCATAACACACTTGACCCCAACTAACAGTGAAGAATTAAAGTGCCATCGGGGAAGCCACTGGCATGGGTTTTCCCAAGATGGGATTCTTGTCATACCTGGGTAAAAGGTCAATAATAAAGCAATAATAATCATTGCTACTCGAACTTAAAATAACGTGACGTTCAGACCCACAAACCACTTGGTAACATTACATGCTTGACTCCATCTTCCCGGTTAGAGGGCTCTGAGCCGCTGACTTTGCAGACAGGTGGGTCTGCCTGGGGACAAGGTACTCAGGCCCTCTGCTCCATAAAATCGCCTCCAGCCATGCTGTTAAGGAGGAGGCACACACGCTGTGTTCTGAGAGGCTTTCTGCTCTCTCTGGAGCACAAGGCAAACACGGCACACGAAGCTCTTAATTTGTTCCCAACAAAAGAGCTCTTGACCCTCGTCATGTAATTTCCCACAGAGAGTCTTTCTGAGGAAGACCTGTGGTTGAGTTAGGTCAACTCATTGCAGATGAGAAGGAGCCTGTGGGGCCCGTCAGACCTGAGGAGCTGAGCCTTTTCAGAGAGTTTGTTCCCTATGCAGAGTCCAAAAAAAAAAAAAAAAATGTTGCTTGGGTTTTGTGGGTTTGGTTTTTTTTTTTTGAAACCCTGGGCCTTCGAAGGGATCTTCTCCTTTGAAGATGTTTTGTTTCCAAGGGTGCTGCTCTGCACATTTCCCCACGTATCCCCTATCTGCCCTGCTGCCTTTGTTCTTGGGAAACAACAGAAAGATATTCAGGAGGGCTGGAGCTGGAGGGACACAAAAGCCACACTGCTTCGGGTAGAGCTGCCTGCTGATAACCTGATGGCTAGAGACTACCCATTTTATCCTGGAAATAGGAAACAGCTTCTTGACTCAAGGATTTTGTTTGACAGTCCTGTTCTTCATTTCAGTTAAACGTGTGTTTTTCAACACTGCCTGGTTACATCCGCTCTACAGTCCATGTGTCCAGGTAGGAAACAGGAGTTTCTTTTGCTTATGAACCTGTCTATGGAATGGGGGAGGGAGGTTGTTCTCCCGTGTGATCAAAATAAGGCCAATCTCTGTTTTACACTGGATAACTCAACGCCAGGGTCACTGTACCTTTGCGCTCGCCTGTTCTTCACCGGGAGAATGGCAGTAACATTTACTTTGCAAACTGCCCCGGGGCCCACGTGTCATTTTCGGTCAGTTAAAGCCTTGCTGACTTCGCCCACAGAGAGCCCAGTACAGCGGTCATCTCCCTGCAAACCACTTTTGCCCTGGCCTCCAATGTGACACTCTTTGACCTGGCTGACGGGATCCAGAAATATGTCAACTCCTGCAGGTCCTCTGCTGAAGTGTGCCAGCTCTTGGGGTCTCAGAGACGGATCTTCAGAGGTAAGGAGGGAGTCCTCTGGGAGAAGCCTGCCCTTGGCAGCCTTAACAATGGGAGGCGTTTGGGGCTCAGGCTCCTTCCCAGAGCCTGTTTTGAGAATGGATAAGCACAGGCCTTCACAACACTCAGAGACACACAATTTGGTCTGCACATGGGCCTTTAGAGTGTCTGCTCCTTGGCATCTGGCTCCTTCCGCTTCTTCTATACAGCACAGGGTGAAAGGGGCTGATGGCACCAAAAGATACAGCTCCTGTTTCCTGGGGAGACAGAAAGTGACATACAGAATGTGTAGACTTGTCAGTGGTCCAACAGCCTTCATATGGTGGTTGCTAAGTAGAAACAAAGACCCTAGAGACATTGGCCTGTCTCTTGTTTGTTTTCTATCATAAAAACATACAGCGATCAAAAGAGTGCAAGGCAGGATGCTCGCAGGAGTGCCGGAGTGATGAGGGGCTCCCGTCTTTGGTTGTCAGAGGCTCTTGCCCTTGTGTTGGGGTAAGGCCAAAGAGGAAGGTGATGAAGGACAAGTCTGGAAGGCACAGTTGCATCTTGTGGGGACGGTTTTACAGCTGGGAGAGGAAAACTTGCTGGAATCTGAAGCGCCTCTAGGCAAAGAGGGCTAGTCCCTCTTGGTGAATTATAAGTGATCAAAGTGGACTCCGGTTAGCTCTTTACACCACTGGGTGAGGGCTGGCAAAGGAAGGAGACCTCAGGCTAAGCCTCCCCATCTGGCATCCAGATGTTAGACATAAATTGAAGGAATCGGGTTTTGGTGCGGTATCCGCCGGATAGTCTAGGACATTCCCAGTGGGTCAGGATCCTGTAACTGCTGGTCCGGAGCTTTCCTCGCATGAGCGAGCGCACTGCAGAGCTTGGGGCTGGCACTTACCCTTCCACTTTGAGGCAGACTCTAAGGGGTTGGCTACTTAGCAACTGGGGGGGTTGAGAGGAGAGAAGAACCAAACATAGTAGAGTTGGAGGTTCTCGTTTCACAGTTCGATGTCCTGTTTTAGTTTCATGCTGGAAACTTGAAGGGTCTCTGGCTTTATGGTTTTGTTTCTCTTGCCAAGGACTCAAGGGTACCATGTTGTTTTTTTGTTTTGTTTTGTTTTTTCTCTCCCAGTGAGGTAGGTCCCCTTCAGTTTGCTAACCGTTTCTGGACTGCACTTTGTGTGGTCAGCACAGAGCCAGGGTACTTTTTCTGCTGCCAGCGCAGGCATCTGTGCTTTGCGGATCAAATTGGCTAGGTTTTATGGATTTGCCAGAGTGCCTGCTCACCCAGCTGCCTTGCTTGGACTGCCCCCGTGTGGTTTATAGGAAGACTCCCGTCACCGTGCAGCCTTCCAGGTGCTCCCTTCCAACCCCTTGAGCCTAAAGACAGCCATGCCTGTTAGCCCAAACTAGGCTTGTGTCCCGGTTTTTCCTCCAGACCTTCTCTGGGTTTTGCCAAGAGATCCAGTTCTGTCTCTTGGTAATTTTTCTGGCGCTAGAAAGGTAGCTAGACCAGCAGGTACCACACATCTGGGTTTCTGGCATATGGGCTGCTCTGGATATTGCCACGGGCAAAGAGGGTTTTCTTTCTCTCCTCAGTTCACAGCATGTCCACCTCTCCCCTATCAAAGCACGTCCGTTTTCGTGGTCTTCTGAGGGTTTAGTTAAGAGGCCACAGAAATCCCCCGTCAATTGCCTCAACCTTAGGCTCACGTGACTGCTCACTGTCTATTTTGACGGATGTTATGCCCAGGAAAGGCCATGGGAATGGTGACCACAGAAGACTCACACCACCAGCGATCGACCTAGCTGAAACTCTGCATGGTCCTGTTGGTGGCTTTTTTGGAAAAAATGTTCCTTGAGATGGCTGAGGAAAGCGGCTCCTCGTTTCAGGGACAAGATCTGTCCTCCCTATTCAACAGAAATCTCATGGTGGGCAGGAAATGGTTGCTTTGGCATGGCGATGAATATTTGCCAGCAGCCCAGATCAGTAGACAGGGTGGAAAGAAAACTGAACATTGGTCTCCAGAAAAATACCTCCCCAGGCAGGGCACTTCCCAGGCTGGGATAGCCTGGGAGACTCTTTGTCCTGAAGGTGTTCTCTGCTACGTCTGGTTGGCTGGCAAAGCCTTCAAAGGAGCCAGATGAGATGCCGTGGAGACTGGGTTCCTCCCTGGTGCCAGCTCTGCAGAGTTTGCCTGGTGAGATTTTTTTTTTTCCATTTAAAAAGTTCCCCCTTTAAATACAAACTTTTTACAACAAACAAAGGAACTCCGACTTAACACGTCAGCTGCCACTGATAAAGGCAGGAAATTCAGCGCCGAGAACTGAAGCCGTGTCCCGACTCGCCCCGCTGGGGGCAGGAGGTCTGCCGGCCTTGGTTCTCAGGACCCTGGAAAGGGGAGGATGCTGGGAATTCCGCGCAGCGTGGGCCGTCCAGCCTGGCGTCTGCTCCCCTCACCAGAACTTGCCTGGGCAGGGGTTAGTTTTGCAGTATTGGCCGGAACCATCTTAAGAGCTTGGGGTCCTTTCTTTGAGACAGAAGGGAGACCGATGCCCACTCTTCACTGCGCAATGCATTTATTTCCCACCTCGTTGCAGCCCTCTTCTCCCGCTGATTGCTATTCACCCCCACCAGCCTGTCTTAACAGCCTGGCACACATCTGTCTTAACTCTGCCTTGGACATGTGTAGATAATTGTTTCCATCAAGTTGGTCTCATGATTCCGTTCTTTCTGTGCACCCGTTTACATTCGCACCTTCGCCTGTCTTGGGTGGTGAAAAATGTTCCCCTCGTTGTGTTTGCTGTGTAAACCCTCCCACTGTGCCTGGCAGTAGATACTTTTTGACACTAATGAACTGATTCTTCATCAGCCATGAGGTGAATAAAGCGCCCCACCCCCATGAACATGGACACAGCCTCAGACTGGGCTTCTTCCTTGAAGCCTCTGTTCCTCCTGGTGATCCTCTCCTCATCCTACCCCATGCTCACCCACAGATTTCTGTGCTGAAGACCCAGTGCTGAGCAAACCCTCCCACCACTGTAGTGGGAAGACAGATAGACAGATAGCTTCCTGCCAGCCCTGGAGAATCAGATTACCGGTCAAACCTCGACCTGTAGTAAACCCCCAAAAGGCAGCAAAGCAAGCTGCCCTACCATAAGGAGTGATCCTGGGCCCCTCGGTCACAGAGCGTCCGGACACGCTTCCCCTTGAGACTGGTCTGGCCGGCACTGGTTGGTTTCCGTCCAAGCTCTCTGCCCCATAAGAAGATAGTCACCTTTTCTGGGTTTGTCCCAGCTCCCCTACCTGCCCTTGCATGCAGGCCTTTAACGTGAAGTACACCGAGGCTGCACTTGCAGGCCAGGCCTTTCCCTCTTCAGGTTGGTTTCTCCATAGGGAACACTTGTGAATATTTAGTGACCAGAGAGTGCTCGGCAGAGGCTGGACAGGGCCTGTGAGAGGAATGTGGCTCTGAGGAGACTCTGGGAAACTCTCTCCCGAGCCACTTGAAAGAACAAGTTCACGCGTTGTCAGGTGGGAAGGGGAGGTTTGGTTCGGTCTCACTGTCTTGTTTTCACATCCCAGCGGGCAGCCTGTGCAAGCGGAAGAGTCCAGAATGCGACAGGGAGACCTCCATCTGTACCGACCTGGATGGCGTCGCACTGTGCCAGTGCAAGTCCGGCTACTTTCAGTTCAACAAGATGGATCACTCCTGCCGAGGTAGCGACGGGGTCCCCTGCAGTTCTAGATGCCTTCCTGAGACAGGCAGGCGCGGGGCATGCCATGCCGGTGGGCTCTGCTCTGGGTGTGACGCTTCTACATTGGGGGTCACCAGTTCTTGCTATTTGGCCCACAGCAGGGATGAATACAGTGTTCCCTTGCGTGTATCTCCTGGCGTGTGCTGGTCTACCCAAAATCCCATCCACAGGGAAAGAAAGCGGAAGCTGTCACAGAGGTCCCCTTCCTCCCTCTTCCAGATAGAGGAAGCTAGAAGAAATGTTTTTATCCCCAGAGATTTGTCTGATGCCTGCTAATCATTCAAGGTGGAAATATAGGCACAGAGCTGGGCCTGGCGCTTTCAGGGGCCACTGTGGCTCGGTAGCCAGTGTTCTCACTGATGCCCAGGACACAGGTGTCAGAGCCACGTTCTGCCTCACCAATCAGGTGTCATCTTGAGCAGATGACTTCGTTTCTCTGAGCCTTGGCTCCTCTCCTTTGAAACGTGTGTGGTGACACTCGCTAGATACCCCGAGAATGACAGAAAGCCTTGTCTTGAGCCGTGCTTTGTAACCCATGGGCACTTGGTCTCGTATTTATCTAGGTTGTCGATAGTTTGACGAGTTACCCTTTTAAAAATTGCTTGGTATGATGGAGAGTAGAAACCGAATCCTGCCCGCTTTCTAGAAGAAGCTGGAGTTCGCTCCATTTGGGACCAGGACCGCCCTCCGTGAGTGTGGTCCAGAAAGTTTGCCCTAAAATTAATCCTATTCAGATCCAGAGTCCTGTGTTCCCTGGCTTCAAGGACTCCTCCAGTCTGTGGTGATCAGGAAGGCCAGCAGTGTGCAGGCTACTTTTTCACAGAGCGCTGTCTCCAGTTACAACGTGGATGGCACAGATTTCCTCCTCAGTCAGCCTCTTTCTGGTGACAGATGTACTGGGATCCAAATGAAAAAAAAAAATCACATACAAGGGCAAGGTGGCGTGCCACTTCAGTCAGGACTTTTCGCTTAGAGGACTCATTTCACCAAAAGTATATAAATATATATTTGAGGGTAGCACTTTCATCTTGAACCTTAGCCCCTCTGATGGTGTTAGGTTTAGATAGGGATATTTCTTTGAGATTTATTTATGTATTATGTATATAATATTTTGCTTGCATGTGTGCCTGGAGGCCAGAAGAGAGCACCAGATCTCATTATAGATGGTTGTGAGCCACCATGTGGTTGCTGGACATTGAACTCGGCACCTCTGGGAGAGCGGACAGTGCTCTTAACCTCTGAGCCATCTCTCTAGCCCAGAAAGGAAATTCTTTAGAAGCGGGCATTGTCACCAATGGGATGTCAGACTCTTTGTTTGTCCTCAAGAAATAATGGGCCTAGTTCCTTCTCACCTGCTTTCCCACCCTTCTTAGAAACGGGGGCTCAAGCTTAGCTGCATGTGGGAAGGAGAAGGCACTGAAGTCCTGAGTGTTGTGTTGTGTTGTGCTGTGTGCTATGTGCCTGTGAGACAGATGAGCAGGGCAGTGGGCGGCTGGAGAAGCTGGCCTCAAGAACAGTATTTCAAGGTTGGCCCTGCCTATCACACTCGCTCCTGACTGGCTTGGGCCACTTTTTTCTACTTCCAAGTCAGCAATGCCCTAACCTGTGTTTTACAGGCAAGCATTAGTCATAGGACGGCCAGAGGTTGCCTTGGGGAAGCCTCTATGACAGCAGCTGTCAACCTTCCTGAGGCTGCGACACTTTAATGCAGTTCCTCATGGTGTGGTGACCCCAGCCATAAAGTGTTTCTGTTGCTTCTTCATAACTGTGATTTTGCTACTGTTTTGGATCATAACGTAAGTGTCTTTTTTCTGATGGTCTTAGCTGACCTCTGTGAGAGGGTCATTTGATTCCCAAGGGGTCGTGACTCATAGGTTGGGAACCACTCCTTTATAAGAAGGACCTCTTCTTTGATTTTATATGTAGCTTTGCAAGTATGGCAGAGACAATATAGTGATACCTTGTGTGAGACAGTTAGAGGCATGTGTGTATACCATATTAAAAAAAAAAAAACTTAGTTTGAATTGCAGAAATTTTGAAAACAAAACACTGCATGTCTCACTCCTCTCTTTACGCAGAGATTTGGTCAACTTTGAGATGACCTGAGGAGAAAGGTGAGAAATGGTCCCACTTTGTAGCCCGAGCTCACCTGGAGTTTAGTATATTAGCCTAGCCTCAAGCTCATGCTCCTCCTGTCTCAGCTTCCCAAAGGATGGCAGGCCTAGGTCACCATGGTGCCTTTCAGGTTGCCATCAGCCTTCTGTTTATCAGGTAATGACCGAGAGCAGCAGGAGAGACACTGGCTGGCCTTGGGGCTTGTTCCCGAGGCCCCACGAGGCCCTTTCTCAGCAGTGGTCATGGCCATCAGGCCTCTAATGAACAGATTCTAGAGGTTTGTGGACGCTAACCCTGTCAGATGGCTTAGCAGTGACACCTTCTGGCCATTCGTGCTGGCCAGACAGATCTAAAATTAAAGTACGTGTCCTTCCTGTATTTCTTAGCTCTCTTCCATCTAGCAACCTTTTTTGACTCTCTGACTAGACTGAGATTAGCACTGGTAATGGTTTTTTTTTTTGGGGGGGGGGACTGTTTTTTGTTTGTTTGTTTGTTTATTTGATTATTTGTTTGAGGCAGGGTTTCTCTGTATAGCCTTGGCATATAACTCACAGAGATGCACCTGCCTCTACTTCCCAGAGTGCTGGGGTTACAGGTGTGTGCCACCACACCCAGTGTGTTGTTTTTTTAAGATGGGGTTTTACACTGTGTGGCCCTGGTTGGCCTTGAAGAGAGATCTGCCTGCCTCTGCCCTCTTAGTGCTGGGATTAAAGGCATGTACCATCACACCTGTCAATCTTTCATTTTAATTTTATGTGTTTGTGTGTCTCTGTGTGGGCTACATGTGTGCAAATACCTTAAAAGTCCAGGAGAGGGCACCACATCCTTTCAAGTGGGAGTTGAGGTGGTTGGGAGCCAAATTCCTGTCTCCTGGCAGCAGTAAGTGCTCTCAATCACGGAGCCACCTCTGCAGCCCAGATTCTGAGCCTTCAGCTTGTCAGACGGCAAGTGCCTTCAGTGCCAGAACTGTTTGTAGGATGAAGTTCAAGTGTCTAATGAAGTGAAAGTGACCGTAGGACAGTAGCTATGTCTTGGGATGATCAGTGTTTCTTTACTCCGTGTCCTTCCTGCAAAGGAGTTATCAAGATTCCACCATATACTTTAAGCTTGACTTTGCTTTCTGTTTTTCCTTAGCAGTAGGAGAAGGCCTGTGAGGTCATATATGCAAATTCTCGCCACATGCTTTCTGTCTCTCGTGCTCTGGGGGTCAGAGTTCCTCTGGGATGAGGAACTCAGAGTGCCTTTACTGGCAAGGTTCTCCCTGAGAGACCCAAGAGCAACACCAGGCACACGGGAACACTCAGTCTTTGATAAAAAATAGATACACCCCTTTAAAAAAATCCTTTGCATGTCTTTCTCTGTTCGTTTGTCTTCTGTGAGGTTATACGCCTGGTGGTGGGAGGGCCGCTTATGGAAGTGGCTTCTCTTTCCACCAGGTCCTGAAGCCCGAATTCAGGTCATCAGGCTTGGTGGCAAGTGCCTTTACCCACTGGGTTACCTCACCAGCTCATGTCCTTTTGATTAGAGAACTGTCATTACATCAGGGAGTCGGGATACTTTGAATGATAAATGAAAGTAGCCCAAGCCACCAGCTGGAACCCATAGGCAGGGCAACAGATGGACTTTGTACACGGCTGGGTAACAGCTGGGAGTGGAGAGCTCCCGCTCGGCACCTGAGGGTAGATGGGTATAAAAATGATTTCAGGAAGAGGTGTTCTGAATAGAATAGGACGGTGACATCAGCCTACCTCGGTGCTGAGACAGGTGGACGGTCCCCGGAGAGCGCTCTTGCAGTGGGAGGCAGGAATCTTCCCTCAGGGGCTTCCCTCAGTCCCACAGCCCCACGGT
Organism: Psammomys obesus; assembly: GCF_907164565.1. NCBI lineage: Eukaryota > Metazoa > Chordata > Mammalia > Rodentia > Muridae > Psammomys > Psammomys obesus. Next base: position 13,004,754 of record NW_026596064.1, read on the forward strand.
AGCATGACACAGAGGCACGGAGTGGGAGGAGGGCATGAGTAGGGGCACACAGGTTTCCGCTTAGGTCAGGAAAAGGCAGGAGCACTCTGCTTGTTCCGTAGAGGAGGGCCTGCCTGCTCTCCTAAGGCCAGCGGAGAACTCAGCGTGTCATCTCTTCTCAAACTAGGACATGATTCTACTCTATCTTGTTGAAAAAAGGAATTTAAAACACCTATTGAAAATTCACATAATGATCTGGGCGGTGGTAGCACACACCTTTAATCCTAGGAGGCAGAGGCAGGCGGATCTCTCTTGAGTTCCAGGCCAGCCAGGGCTACGCAGAGAAACCCTGTCTTGAAAAACCAAAGTGTGTGGGGGGGAGAACATTCATAGAAAGAAACAAGATTTTTTAAGTATTGAGAGGGGACCAACAGGGTGGCTCGGTGGATAGAGGCATGGGCCTGATGGCCTGAGTTCAATTCCCAGATCCCATAAGATGACAGAAGAGAAATGACTTCTGAGAGTTATTCTCTGACCTCCGCTTTTGCTCTGTGACACACACACATACAAAGTAAAATAGATGGATTACAAATTTGAAAAGGTAGTGACTGGGCAGGGAGAATGAAATGAATTCCAAAAGAAGAAGCACAAATGACAGTAGCTATTTTTAAAAGTGCTCAGCATCCCTAGCCATCAGGGAAATGCAAATGAAAACGGCTTTGAGGTAGCACCTCACCCCAGTCAGAATGGCTCTCATCAACAAATCTGACAACAGATGTTAGAGACGATGATGTAGGAAAGAAAGAGACCCCCCCCCCTCACCTCCTCTACCCCTGTTCACTGCTGGTGAGGGTGAAATCAATACACAGTATGGAAATCAGTTGAGAAGTTACTGAAAAGGTTAAAAATAGAACTGTGCAAGTCAGCTGTCTCACTCCTGGCATCTAGCCACAGAGAACCCCATGCCCTAGCATCCTGATACTTACACACCCATATTTATTGCCGCTCCATTTATGATAGCAAGGAACCGAAACCAGCCTAGTTTCCCATCAGCAGGTAAACAGGTAATAAAAAAACGGGTCAATATTACAAAATGAGATAGAATATTATTCAGTGGTAAAGAAAAACGAGATTATGAGATTTGCAGGAAATATGTGGAATTAGAAAGTATGCTGTTAAGCAAGGTCACCCAAATCCAGAAAGGAAAAATCCAGAACAGAACCACGTGTTCTCTCTTACACGCAGATCCTGGCCCACAATGTATGTATGTATGTATGTATATACACAAACAGTGTTAGTGGGGGTGTAGTATAACATTTAGAAAGGAGACCAAATAAGGATAATAGCGGATAATGAGGAGGGCCAGAATAAAGGCCAAAGGACACCAAAGAGACTATGTTATTTTTATAGTTTCAGCTGTATCATGCTTTTTGGGGTTTTTTTGTGGTGGGTAAATGCATAAAAATGTAACCGATAGTTAAAGTGTAAAACCCTGCTTGTGGCTTCCGCATAGTCAATCTAACTGTAATAGAAGTTCACGAAAATGTCTAGACCCTGGATCAGGTCAAGTGTGTGTTTCAAGTGTGTGTTTGAGTGATATTTGTGTTTGTAAGCTCATTACAGTAACGTAATTTTCTTTTCGAGTCTCACTCTGTAGACCAGGCCACCCGCAAACTCACAAAGACCTGCCTGCCTCTGCCTCAAGAAGGCTGGGATTAAAAGTGTGTACCACTGCACCTTGCTAAATTATTATTATTAAAAACATCACCAATTTGTCTGGTTAGATATGGCATTAAAGAGGGTAACGGGCATAGGTTACCTGCCTGTGACCTCAGGCTTGGGACTCCAAAGCAAGAGAATTATGAGTGCCAAGCCAGCAAATGTCCATAATTAAAAGATGAGTCAGACTAAAGGGAAAACTGGCTACTCTGCTGAGGCTTGAAGGAAAGTGACCACGCAGAAAGCTAAATGATGTATTTGCCAAGGAAGGCCATACAGTCAAAGTCTAAGATCAGATCCTAACGCAGAACCAGAAAGATCGTGGCTTCGAAAAGAGTCAGGTCCCAGAAGGCAAAGAAAGCACACTAGTGTGCTCCAGGCATGGAGGCCCACAAGACGTTTCTCTGGACATGCTCACCAAGGTTACTGTGGTATTGTGGTGGTGTGGTCCATGGCATCCTGCAGTAGGTGCCATAGGGATTTCTTGTGACTGCTGCTTAAGATAAACAGTCGGCAGCCTGGCCTACAGAGAGTTCCAGGATAGCCAGGGCTACACAGAAAGAGCCTGACTTGGAAAAACAAAAACAAAACAAAAAGATAAACAGTCCAGGTGCCCATCAAGTAGAGTGCAATTCCCAGCTACCACGTGGTGGCTCACAACCATCTATAATGAGATCTGGTGCCCTCTGCTGGCATGCAGGCACATATGCAGGCAGAATACTGTATACATAATAAATAACATATTAAGAAAAAAAAAAAAAAACAAGTAACACTGAACGACATGTAGAAAGGAAATTTTTAAAAACTTAAAATAAGAAAAATATGAAGCATCTACACAGATAATACAGTTATGCACAGATTCATGGCAGAACGCAGAAAGTCTGTGGGACACCACCACCAGCCCACGATGCCCTGTCCCTCCCACCCCACCCTGCAGGGCGTCCCGTCTCCAACCTATGCTCATCCTTGCTACTCTCCACTGTCCCCATGTCTCTCCCACCTGCCCTGTTGGCAGGTCTACATTCTGTGCCTCTTTCTCTCTGTGTCTGTCTGTCTCTCTCTGTATGTCTCTCTCTCTCTCTCTCTCTCTCTCTCTCGGTCTGATCTGCTGCAGTGCGTATCAGGCATTAATTGTTAATCAAATTTTTATCATTCCTTGCCACAAGGAATTTGTGTACAGGGGAATGGGGCACATTTTTCGTTTTCTGCTTCCATCCATCTGTGCATTACCACTCCTGGTATTTGGTTGAGTTGTTGAACTATCAAAAGTACCCTGTGCTCAGACAAGCTTGAGAACTGCTCATCCAGGAGGAGAGGCCGGCGTTAGCCTGTCTTGTTAAACAGTGAGCACTGCACCACCAGAGGGTTCAAAGCTGTGCTCTTGGCAAGGTGAAAATGAGGCTACAACTAGATATGCCTAGAATCCCTGGCATAGATTATGGGGTAAATACTCACTTATGAAAACCTGGGCATCGGCCAGGACTGGGTTCCAGAGGGTGTCACCCACAACACTTCTACTTCCTCATGGAAGAGAGCTAAGGGAGCCAGGTCACAATGAGGGTGTCACAGTGGGTAAAGGTTTGCCTTTGTTATAATGGAAGGCTCTTCCATGTGTGATGGTCTTCCTCTCTGGGGAACTTCCTAAAAGAATTGTACCTTCTGGACAATAATTACAAAGGGAGACTTAAGTTTTTCTGCTTCTAGAATATTCTCGTGGGTTTTTGGGTAGCTGCTGTCTAATTGGATGGAAGTTGTGGCCATGTAGATCCTCATGGATTTTCCTTTTCTCTTTCAGCGTGTGAAGATGGATATCGGCTTGAAAATGAAACCTGTATGAGGTAGGCTTCCCATTCACTTTTTCCGATGAAGCTGTTACAAATGTTTTTTCGAAACGCTGCCCTAAAAGACAGACCATCCAGGTGGAACAGCGTTGGCACACACCTTTGATCCCAGCACCTGGGAGGAAGAGGGAGGCAGATCTCTGAGTTGAAGACTGGCCTGCTCCACGAAGTGAGTTCCAGGACAGGCAAAGCTACACAAAGACACACTGTCTCTGGACAAAAGAGAGAGAAAGAAAAGAGAAAAAGGCAGACCATCCTAATAAAGAACTGTCCTAAATACAGAACTTTCTCACAAACATTGCCTCGTGATAGCTTTTGAGATTTGAGGCTGAACCCTCTTTTGTCTCTTTTGACTTACAGTTGCCCATTCGGCCTCGGTGGTTTCAACTGTGGAAATCGTAAGTATTCCAAAGTAGAGAATTGTGACTGGGTGGAGCCTGGCCTGCTGATCAGCTCCTCTCTTCTCCACCGTGTGCTTAAGTCCTGTGTGTGAGAAAAAGAGAGGAAGCAGGGGCCTGGAGAGAAGGCTCAGAGGTTGAGAACACTAGCTCTTCTTCTAAAGGCCCTGAGTTCAATCCCAGCAACCACATGGTGGCTCACAACCACCTATGATGAGATCTGGTGCCCAATTCTGCTGCACAGGCAGAATGCTGTATAAACAAAAGGGGGGGGGAGAGAGAAAAAAACAACTGTTGGGCAGATGGCACTCAGTGATCACAGCACAGAAGACTTACATGACTAGAGAAAGCCACAGAGACTGTAGAGAGCAAGCTAGCTTCAGGAGACTTCCGGTGCAGTACGGCTGGGCAGGAGGACCAGCCTCAGAAATCACACGCTGTGCGACAGAGCCTTACTCCCTGAAGGAGAGTGCAGCTCCGTCAAAGCATGGCCACGCGCACTGACCGTGCGGCAGGCAGGGAGGCTTCCTCTGGGCAGTCCGCTCTGAGGAGCAGTTTGAGGCAGCTTCCATCTGCTTGCGCTTGGCATTTTTCATATCTGCAGATACTTTTGACACAGAAATTAGCTTGAAAATTATGAAACAATTTGTGTATATGAATCAGTAGCAATCAGGATGGTTTTAGGGTAGCTTTGTCCCTTGTTGTGCAGGTAAACGTGGGAGTGGTAACTATCTGAGGTTGGAAGCAGCTGTGATTTTATTCTCTGTGTACTAAGCGCTCTGCCCCATTGCTTGTATGCCTCACATTTTATGTCTTCTGTGTACCCATCAGGCTTAGCTTAGCCTTTCTCCCCTAGCATACCTTTGTTTTTTCTTTCTTTCTTTTTTTTTTTTTCTTTTGAGACAAAGTCTTTCTTGTCTGGTCTGGAACTCACTTTATAGACCAGGCTGGCCTGGAACTCTGAGAGGCCTCTGCCTCTGCCTCTGCCTCTGCTTCCCGAGTGCTGGGTTCAACATCTTTCTACTTTCTGTTCCAGTGAATGGCTATCTTTCTGCATGCAGTGGTGGTATTTGCATGCATTCGTGTCCTGGGCTGTGTGCCATTGGTGGTTGTCTTGCTATGAATGGCCATCGCTACTACCCATCTAGGATATGCATGTCCTGTGTCCATTTAATCTCTATGCTCTTATGGTCAAATAATCATGTCAACCCCATTGTTCGTGGAGTCTGAGAAATAACCAGAATTTCACTCAGGTCCCTGAGACCACTTTTCTCTCTCCATTTATCCAAGTGACCATCATTACATCCAGCAGAGGGCAGGCACCTGCCTGGACTGCTGTTGACAGTTTATATTAAACTATGCTGACTCTGATGTCTATGCCAAATTACCTCTGTAAAGCATTTTATGGTAGCTGATAAAAATGTTATGACTTGTGATAACATTTACAGTGATATTTACTGTTCATGCTTTAGCAGCCCATGCTGAGAGACACTTACTACCTGGCTCCTCATTTGCAGTGTGGGCCCAGCCCTGTTGGTTGGTTATGGAGTTGGGGGACACCTGAATAGCTCCCCACTGTTGATGAAAACACCCGAGGAGGCTGTGAGTCACCATTCAGTGTTTGTACAGGAGCCGTCACTCAACCTGATCTTTGTTTTCTTCATTAGTTTGGAAATGTGAGCTTACTCTTATGTAGCCCAGGCTAGCCTTAAACTCCTTCCTCAACCATCCTTCCTGCCTCCATCTCTTGAGTTCTGGGGTTAACAAGTGTGCTCTACCAGGCCCAGCCTATCAGGCTAGATTTTCTGTAGGCAGGAAATGTCTCTAGATAGATTCCTCGACACACACTGTTCTCAAGCCCAGTGAGGTCTCTGAGCCAGCTTTTTCCAGCTACTGCGTGACCTTGAAATTCTCTCAGTAATGCATTCCTAGCTGTCTTCCAGTTCCAGGATCTTCTAGGCAGAGGGATCATCTGTGTCCTGCCTTTTTAAAGGTTCTTGCTGCTAGCTTTCTCGTTCTGCCCAGGTTCCACTCCTTTCGTCTTGTAGAAAATATCCTTCAGAGGGGTAGGATTCATCTTTCCGGAGGCTTTGCTTTCCAAGGACATGCAGGCCACCCACACCCAGGGCTCAGGACGCCAACTGGCTGATTTCTCTTCTTCCCATGGAACGTCTGTCTTTGTTTATACCCCGTATTCTAACAGCTGTGTCTTCTGTCCCCCTTGTCCAGAATTCTTTCCTAACTGTGTGACCCGACCTGTCCCTAGACCTCTGCTGTTCTCTTAGGCTTCCACATTTTCTTTGTTGCCTGAGTTGTGTGTTGATTCCCCTGTGCAGGTGGGTAGTGTCTCCCCTTTGAGTTGCTTCACCCTTTTCCCATCTTGTTAATGTGTATTTGTATGTGTGTGTGTGTGTGTATGTATGTATGTGTACATATGTACATATGTATGTGTATGTGTATATATATGTGTATATGTGTATGTGTATGTTTGTTGAATTAGGATCTAACATATCTCCCATACTAGCCTGAAACTTTTATTTTGTAACCTCAGATGGCCTCACAATCCTCCTTCCTCAGCCTTCCAAGAGCTGGAATTACAGGTCTGCACTACCATGCCAGACACTTTTTTCTGTTTTTAAAATTAAGTTTACATTGCCATAGCATAGAAGGATGTAAAACCATTGATCTCCCTTTTCAGACCCCAAGTCAGTCAGAGCAGAGGTGTAAGGTAAAGAAAGAGGGCGTGGGTACTGCCCGTCGCCCGTCACTCACCTGCCTCACACCGGCTGCGTGAGGACCGGCAGCTCCGGCTACCAGGCACCTAACCTGACAGAGTTTCAGACCTCCTCTCTCCATACCGACGGAATCACAATCTGGAAACTTTCCCAACTCAGCAACTCGCATGTGTCCTGCACGCATCCTACAGCTTAGAGAGCACAGATGTCATCCGTGTGGATGTGGGTCTCTCTTTCAAGGAATCGGGCCTCGCTGGATATACTGTTTTGTAACCTGTTTTTAACTTTTAAAATTAAGATTTTATTTTCGGTAAATGAGCATTTTACGTGCATGTACATCATATCTGCACAATGCGCATGACCGGTGTCCTCGGAGGCCGGAGGAGGGCATTGGATCCTCTGGAACTGGAGTCACAGATGGTTGTGAGCTGCCTCGAGGGAGCCAGGAATCAAACCCAGCCCGCCTGGAAAGCAGCCAGGGCTGAGCCGTGTTTCCAGCTCTGTGACCTGGTTAGCTGTGCGGTGTTTTTGTTTCTGTACTCTTGCTGTGTCCCTTTGGACAGTGCCATACTGTTTTACACTATCATTTACTTACGTGCTTCCCTCTGGTGACCTTTTATGACGCTTTTTTATGGGCTCATCCTCTAAGCCATTTCTCTGATTTATAGTCACTGTCGCCTCAACGGTAGAACTCACACTGTTCTTCCTGATCAGTTTCTTCCTACATTCTTGTCCATCCGTCTTTCATACCCTTTCCATGTGCCCTTTCCTTCAAAGGCTCTAGCTCTCGTGGGCGAATTTTCATCCTTAACCCCTTCTCGATGACTTTTAGAGCTGTCGTTTCTGTTTACAGTCTCTTCCAAGCATCTAAGGCATTCCATTTAACAAAACTCCCGCTGTCTTTACCCACCCACTTTCCTCTCTGTCATCCATGGGGCTACACGGAGATTCAAATCAGAGAGGGTCTTCTCTGTGTCAGGAGGAGTCGACCTAGAAAGACAGAAACAAACCAGGAGGAGGAGACACGAGTCTCTCCCAGATGTCAGTGCAAGCAGGCATTCCACTGGCCTCAGCTGGCTTCCCTTCCCATCGGGACGGGAGGGGAGCAGGGCTGGCCGGAGGAGAGCACTCTTCTGTGCTGCATATCCCCACAGCCCTGGTGAGATGGAAGAGACAGAACCCCCAGCAGAGAGTGGAAAAGTCACAAGGTCAGCTGTCTTAATGGAGGGCACAGGGTCGATTCCCACATAGCCTAGAGACCTGAGGAAGGGAGACTTCAGGGAAAGGAGAGGATGGCCTTCCTCAGAGATGGGAAAGCTTCAAAGGCAACACGGGCCATAGGTGCTTAAGCACTAAATAAATTTTAAAAGAAAACCGGTAAGGCTACCTAGAATGCTCTGTTGTGCAGTTTTAAAGAAAGAAGGTATGTTTGTTGATTAAATTCCTGACGTAAGAGCTGGTGAGCTCTGCAGAGTTTACTGGAAGGACTTGTCAGGCGTGGCAAGAATCGCTGGAGTGGGCGCCTTGGCAGCTGAGATCAGAACTTCCAGAACACACCCGAGCGTGACTCTGCCCCCTCTCTGCTTTTGCTCCACGTGGCTGTGCACAGGCTTTCTGCTCTTCCCAGACCACGTGGTGGGGAAACAGGGTCCTCACCCAACTCTTGAGCGTGAAATACTGTGGTTCGGCCATCTTGAAGGAGAACGCTCCCTCTGCTTTCCACCTAAGTTTGGGTCACATACTCATTTCTCATCAGCTGTGGCCAAGGATGTCAACATGAGCGAGCATCCCCACTGCAGACGGAGGGAATAAATACTTCCTAGATAGGGAGGGCTATGCAGACGACGGGCTTCTTCCGAGCAGAACGGTATAAGCGAAGCTGAGGGCTCCTGAGGAAGGCGGAGCCCAGAGTTATTGGTTTGGTGGAAAATGCAGGCAAAGAGCGCAGCCTTGGCCCGAGAGGTGGCAGTGGGGCGCTGGACTCTCCACACGTGTTCATGTGGAAGGAGGAACCCCGGCTTCATTCTGCAGCATCTCCTCAGACTAGAAAGCCCAGGACAGACAGAGATGGTATCCCCGTCCGTATCCCGGTGAAACACTCCCAGCGCCTGCAGAGCTAGAAGTAGACGCGACAGTTGGCCCTGGAGAGGGAAGACCCCGTGAAGCTCTTGAGGCGCAGGAAGCGGAGGTTGGCACCGGTGCCCCAAAGATGAGCTAAAATGATTCTGTGTGACATTGCCCTTGATAGAGACGGTAAAGGGCGCGTGAGATCTTTCCACCCTGCTTCTTTCTGTTACTGCTTCTCTTGTTTCAGAGTTTCTCCTTGGCGTACACCCTTCCAGGTCTCATCTTGACGTTCTCTCAGACGTGATCCTTTTATGTTAATTCTCTTTACCCTGCGTGCCCCTCAAGACCTTCCCACCCTCCCAGAGCCTTTCCCCCTTTTCTCTTGTCACATGTATCCTTCTGCTTTCCCCCTTCAGCCCCTTTTTGTCCCCTGCCTCCCATGGTCTCTCTTTTAGTTTTGTTAATGCTCACCCTGCTCATATACCCACATATAAACATTACAAGCTGGGTGCCAGATTTCTGAGTCTGGGTTACCTCACTTAGTGTATTTCCTCGCGCCATCCGTTTTACAGCAGATCTCATGCTGTTGTCGCATACGCACTGAGAAGTGTTTACATTAGTATGACATCCAGGCGGGCGGACCCTTACAAACAGGATCGTTGCTTTTTAACAATGGGTCGACGGTGGATGTCATCAAAAGAAAACGAAAAGGCAGTGTGTGATAGGTGATCCCTAGAGGGAAAGTTGGGGGAACAAGTAAGGCTTTATTTTGTTTATTTAAAAAGCCATCCAGCCAGGTCTGGTGGCACATGCCTGTAATTCTAGTACTTGGAAGGTGAAAGCTAGAAGGATCTTGAGATCAGGCCAGCCTGGGCTACGTGGTGAGTTCCAGGTCATCCTAGGCTGTATAGCCAGAGTTATTTCTTCCTCCTCGTTGTCTGCCTTCTGCTTTCGTGTCACTGGTGTGCTTGTGTGTGTGTGTGCGCATGTGTGAAACACGTGTTTTTTTGATTTAGGTTTCTCATATGAGAGAAAGCAGGCAATATTTATATTCCTGAGCCTGGCTTATTTTACTTAACAGGATGCTATCCAGTCCCTTCCTGCCAAGTATATTGTTTTTCAGACAAAACTGTTTACTTCAAAGAGGAATGTGCTGTAACCCGCAGCCACTTGCAAGGATCACTCTCATAACGGCTGTTCGATTGTTTTGCCTAAAGTCAGAAAAAGTAGCTTGATGTGTAGAATAAGTAAGAGTTAAACGGTTTCTGTTGTTTTTGTTTTTTGAGACAGGGTCTTTCTATGTTGTCCTTGCTATCCTGGAGCTCGCTGTGTAGACCAGGCTGGCCTAGAACTTACAAAGGTCCGCCTACCTCTGTCTCCCGAGTCCTGGGATTAAAAGTGCGCACCACTATGCCTAGTTTAGACTTTGGTTTTTAAGAACAGAAAAAGCTAGACATGGTAGCACGTGACTGTAATCCCAGGCTCCAACAGGAGGATTATTTCAACTTTGAGGCTAGCCTGGGCTACATAGTGAGTTCTACACTCCTAATGAGTGAGTGCCTGTCTCAACTAAAAAAGCAAAAATGGGAGAGAGTGTCAAAAGGGTTCAGAACCATAATTAAGGGAAAAAGGAATAAAAACATTGTGAATTGCTATGCAAACCTCAGGCAGATGTGTTGTTTAGCTGTGGGCTTGATCTGTGATATTAATTTGAAATAAACATAGCAGGAAAAAAAGCAAAAAAGGTAATGGTGGAGCACACCTTTAATCCTAGCACTTAGGAGGGAGAGGCAGGTAGATCTTTTTTATTTCGAGGCCAGCCTGGTCTACAGATGGAGTTTCAGGACAGCCAGAGCTACACAGGGAAACCTTTTCTTTGGGGAAACAAACAAACAAACAAACAAAAACCCTAGTTATTGGCCTTTCATACTCTGTCTTGCAACTTGATAAACTAATTTTAATCATATTTCCCAGAAGAAAAAATGGAAATTTTAATATGATTTATTATAAATAAATTTGCTACAAATATACAAGTATAAAACACATTTACTTAGATCTTTTAGCATTATTATACATGATATGCCTCTATCAGTGCTAATTTCTGGTAATTAAGTCAATATATAAGTAGCTTCCTGGGTCTCTGGCATGGTTTATGCAGTGACCTAGACCCTGTACTTAGCAGACCAGTAGTATATTTCTTCTGAAATTGAAGAGTTTAACCTGTCTCAGTTCTGTTTTACCAAGTTAGACCCTAAAACTGCACTAAGCATCTGTTGTTTTGTTTTAAGACTTATTTATTATTTATATAGTGTTCTGTCTGCATGTACACCTGCAGGCCAGAAGAGGGCACTAGATCTCATTATGGATGGTTGTGAGCCACCATGTGGTTGCTGGGAATTGAATTCAGTACCCTTGGAAGAACAGCTGGTGCTCTTAACCTCTGAACCATCTCTCCAGCCTCCTTTGTTTGATTTTTTTGAGGCAGGGTCTCACTGCAGCCCTGGCTTGGCTGGAATTCACTATGTAGAACAGGCTGGCCTTGAACTCATAGAGCTCTGCTTGCCTCTGCCTTCAGTGTGAATCTAGCATCTTTATCTTTACTGTTACCATTAAGATAAGAAGTTAAATTTCCAGATGTATAATTTTCACACGATTAAAGGCACCCATCTTAGGTGAGAGAGACAAGAAAATGTAAGTGTAAAAATCTTTCAGAACAGTGTTGGGGAAAGTTGATGCTCGCCCATTTATTCCCCTTTTGTGGTTTAGTGACATCTGAGACTGAAGAATTTCAGGGCCATCACCCTAGAGGAAAAGGGATATCCGATCAATACAAAGAAAGTGGAACTCCAGCCTTTGAGGCTCTCTGGGCCAGAAACCAGGCAGCAGAAGAGAGTGCTGGGCTAGGGCCACACAGGCAGAGGTGGGGGTGGGGCAGAGGCTTATTACTCAGGACCTCCTCACCATCCATCCTGTTTGCTCTTTTGCTGGACATGGTTAGCCTATCAACTCATCACTGTGGTGATCGCAGCAGCGGGAGGCGGCCTCCTACTCATCCTGGGCATTGCGCTTATTGTGACCTGTTGCAGGTGAGTGATGAGAATTCAGATTTAAATCCTGATTTACCACCTGTGCTACATGAGGGTTGATTTTTCAACTGAATAAACTAGCACTTGGGAAACTGAGGTGAAAGGAATATGACTTTGAGACCAGCCTGGGCTCATAGCAAGACCTAGGCAAGCCTGGGCTACATAGTAAGACCCTGTCTCTAAAAGAACCAAAGTTAAATAAATAAATAAAAAGGTGCATTAGACTTTATCAAAATCAAGAACTTTCAAGCTCTGGAGCTGAGGACCTGGTGCAGTTGGCAGAGTGCTTGCCTGGCGTGCATGGAGCCCTGTGTTTGCTCCCCACACGTGCAGAAACGAAAAAATAAGCATGGTGTTGTCCTGTGATCCCAGCCAAGGAGGTAAAGGCAGGAGGAATCAAGACTTCAAAGTCATCCTCGGCTAGAAAGCAAGTGCAAAGCCAGCCAGAGATACAGGCGACTGTTTTAAAAGTAAGAAACAGCCCAACTTGGTGACAGCACGCATCTTTAATCCCAGCACTCAGGAGGCAGAGACACTTGGATCTCCTTGAGTTAAAGGCCAACCTGGTCTACACAGTGGGCTCCAGGTTCTAAGACAGCCAGGGCTGTACCGTGAGACTGTCATAGATAGATAGATAGATAGATAGATAGATAGATAGATAGATAGATAGATAGATAGATAGATAGATAGATGATAGATAGATGATAGATGGATGGATGGATGGATGGATGGATGGATGGATGGATAGATAGATAGATAGATAGATAGATAGATAGATAGATAGATAGGGCGTGGCAGAATTGGGTCCTTATGTCCCTACATGACTGGGGGACAGAAGCACCTTTGAAGGTCTGCTAAGCCCAGGACTTCCAGTGGACACACCCAGGCAAGAACATGAATCCCCGTCTTCACAGCAGTTCTATTCCTAAGAGTCAAAAGGGGAAAGAATCCTAGTGCCTGTGGGCTGATGAATACAAAAGCCAAACGTGACAGAGCAGTACCTGGGATCCTTGTTCAGCCATTGGCTGACATATGGGACCAACCGTCAAAACCTCATCCCATGTGAAAAGGCACCTGAAAGATCCTCTGGGCTGTGATAGGAATAGGAGTTATTGGAGTAGTCTGTGTCTAACGGAGACGGAGAGTAGACCAGTTGGAGTCTAGGGCAGAGAAGTTGGAAAACTGGGCGTGATGGCTAAGGGGTCTGAGGCTTCTCCTGGAGATGACGAAGTGGTTTTAAAATTCTGGGGCTTCTTCTAGAGATGATGAAGTGGTTCTAAAATTGTGACGGTGGACAGTCGCACCACCGTGAATGTGTTCAAAACCATGAAATGAGTAAATCATAGAGTTGTACTATTCATCTCTCAGAGCTGTGCATATATACGTAAGCTAGGGAAGCAGACAGATGGAGGGAAGGGACTGCCTGAACTATTTTAGCGGAACCTTGCTCAAGGCTTCCTGCAACGGAGTGTCTGCGGGAAGGGGAGAGAAAGGAGAGAATGAATCCTCCTTGTCTACAGCCACCTGTTCGAGTACAGGAAAATTACAGCCGTGTTGATCTAGATGATATGAAATGGAAGGAGTCATTTGCACATGACAGGTGGAGGGACCTTTCCCAAATTGCTAGTTATCTTTTTTTGTGCCAGTGATAAAAGGACTTTTAAAGGCATCCCCTGCCTCCAGGAAGGCTGCCAAGAATATCTTACTATAAGCAGTCACTCAGGTGTGCAGGCTACCCCAATAACCTTGCATCAAAGTGTTGCTAAGGATAAGCACCAGCGGAAATAAACCGGTTGAGAGCAGTTACCCAGGGAAACAAAGCCTGACAGCTGGGAGGACACAGGCTTTGTATTGGCAACATTCTCTATCACACAACATGGTCATTTTTGGAGGGAGCCTGGACTCTCGGTTACTGAAAGGGAAGTAGTGGCAGGCCAGCTCTGAGCCTGAAGGGAGACAGCGCTGAGGCCATTTGCCGGGCTTCAGCTTTACGATGCTGAGTCATTTCTGTGCCCTTCCCAGGAACTCACAAGTGCGGGTGAGGGAACAGGCTTCAGGTGTTCTTACTGAGAGCAAACATAATCAAACATCTCTGATCCTCCACCCACAAGACAGGTTCTAGGGCAGTTGCCCTGTCCGTTTCTAGGCAGGGAAACCTCAGGGTTTCTGGGCTTCCTGGGGCAGCTAGAATGACAGCGTGGAGAGTCTGTAAGCAGGTGGCCCCACTTGAGGTTTTGTGGCTCGTGAAGTTGGGATTAAACCCTGACTAGGGAGAGGAGAGGCCACACACCCCCACCCCACCCCCCATGCCCCGGGCTCTATAGCTGCAGGCGAGCCAGGGTCTAAGTCACCTGTCTTCATGAGCTAGAACCGCCATATGCTCTGGCTCCCCACCAGGAACCCAAGAGCAGCGTTGATGGTCACCCGTTGCCTTTGTGCCCACAGCTGACTGTGAATGCTGATTCCCTGGCTTCTTAGAACGATCTTCATGCTCTGCTTAGGCTCTTTAAGTTGGGAAGTTTATTTTATTTTTTTTTGTCCTATTTTTTGGGTGGCATTGGGGACACCTAATGGCAGTTCTGCTTTTTTAGTCAAATTCTAAATTATACTGGTATTTCTGGTGGGCAGCCGTGTGGAAACACAGGGGCCGTTCCCAGTCTCAATTTCCGTTGCGAAACACTGTCAGTCTTGTCGAAGATTTCAGTTCCTGACACATAGGAATTCTACGTTTCCCGATGGGATTTGTTGCCCTTTTTTAAAATTTTTATTTCTTAAATCTCACAGGAAGAGTAAAAACGACATAAGTAAACTCATCTTCAAAAGCGGGGACTTCCAAATGTCCCCATACGCCGAGTACCCCAAGAACCCTCGCTCACAGGAATGGGGCCGGGAGGCCATTGAGATGCACGAGAACGGAAGCACCAAAAACCTCCTACAGATGGCAGACGTGTACTGCTCGGTAGGTGCCCGTGCCCCTGGCCTCAGGACCCCCGGCTCCGGGAGCACAGTTAATGAAGGCTTCCAGACACATAAACCTCTTAGACACACGGCTTACTCGTCGTCCAGGTTAGCGGTGGCCAGTTTGTGTGTGAGGGACACACCCACAGAGCAAGCTGCTTTTCTAAGAGTGGGAGCCATAATTCCTAAACTTGCTTCAGCCCCTTGCCCTCTCCGTTTTCGCTCGTTTGCCGCCTTGTATCTCCCCTCCTGTGGCTTGTCGCTTAAAACTGGGGACTGGGAGAAGCATCGCAAGAGTGACTCATCTTTACCATGTAGGTTTTAGGAACTCAGTAGGTCTTTAGTCGTTGGCTCCACCCAGCTCTGGACTAGGTCATCGTCATCGTGAAAGCCGGGAGCATACCTTAAGCCAGGGGTTCTCAGTCTTTCCTGATGCTCTGACCCTTTAACACAGTTCCTCGTGCTGTGGTGACCCCCCCCACCACAAAATTATTTCCACTGCTACTTCGTAACTGTAACTTTGCTACTGTTGTGAATCATAACATGAGCATCTGTGTTTTCTGACACTCGGAGGCGACCCCTGTGAGAGGTTCATTCAGGGTGGTGACCCACAGTTTGAGAACCGCTGCCTTCAGCCTCTTCTGTCCCACACTGAAGACAGTAGTACATCTCTCCTCTTTCATCTTGAATCACACCATGTTAGCCATAAGGCAGTCACACGTGGGAATATCTGGACCAAAAAATAAACAGATGTCAGGTGACTGCCAGTAAGTTTTGATGTGTGGCAATAAACAGGGCACTTGCACTGTGGAGACATTTCACTATAGAAACCATAATCCCTCTGGTTGCTATGGGGACCAAGCGTGAGGATCAGACTTTGGATGGGAGGGGCTGGTTTGTTCCAGTGTACTCTTTGAAAATTTTCATCGAGGAGGAAGAACAAGAAAGGTAGGAAAAATAAAAACAAGACACACCTCTAGTTAAACTCTCGTTAAACATCCCATTTCTGAACAGGCATTGGCTTTCCTTTCTTTCTGTCAGGGACATGTCTCCACTTCCCTAGATGAAGCTGTACTAAGTGTATCTGAGCTCCTCGAGCTGTGCCAGGGAGTCCTCAGCCTGGTGTGGTATGATAATCACAGCAAACAAGCAAGCTGTCTCCCAGGACCCCGCCTCACTGCAGGTCCCCAAGGCAGTTGCTAAAGGGTTGCCTTAAATCTCGGTGAGCTCGGGTGAGCCTGTCTTAGTTAGGGTTCTATTGCTGCGACAAAACGCCATATCTAAAAAGAAAATTGGGAAGGAAAGAGTTTATTTGGTTTACACTTCCACATTGACCTTCATCCCCAAAGGAAGTCAGAACAGGAACTCAAACAGGGCAGGAACCTGGAGGCGGGAGCTGATGCAGAGGCCATGGAGGGGTGCTGCTTACTGGCTTGCTCCCCAAGGCTTGCTCAGCTTGCTTTCTCATAGAACCCAGCACCACCAGCCCAGGGGAGGCACCACCCACAATGGGCTGGGCCTCCCCCATCGGTCACTAATCAAGAAAATGCCCTACAGCTGGATTTTATGACGGCATTTTCTCAATTGAGGTTCCCTCCTTTCAGATAACTCTAGCTTGTGTCAAGTTGTCATAACACTAGCAGGGTAAGTCCCATCTTCTCTTCGTAGAAACAGAACCCGAGTTTATAGCATGATTCGGTCACCTGAGTGCCACTGTCCCTCGCAGTGGGCACAAAGTGGTCCAGGCAGTGCCACATTGGGCTCTCATAGGTATCGTGTTTATAGCGCACACTAGGATTTTCTACCAAAAACATTTATCTCTAATGCTGCATGAGAATTTTCTTTATTGTTTTTTGGATGCCTGGCCTGGCCTGGCCTGACTAATTTTTTTTTTAAGTCCCCTTTAAAATAAAGCTAAAAATCACTACATCCATAAGGAGATAGACTTGTATGCCAGGTGTAGTGGGCACATCCCTATAACCTTAGCACATGGTTAAAAGAGGCAAGATAGTTTGGGGAGGGGGTCGCTGCTGGAGAGATGGCTCAGCAGTTAAGAGCACTAGCTGCTCTTCTAGAGGACCCAGGTTCGATTCCCAGCACCCACATGGCAGCTCACTCCAGTTCCAGAGGATTTGACCTCCTCCTCTGGCTTTCCAGGCGCTGACTGCATCTGGTACGAACACATACATGGCAGGCAAAATGTCCATACACATACATGGAAAAAAGAGAGAGAGGAAGAAGGACAGGGAGACTTTGAGTTCTAGGTCACCAGGAGCAGATAGCACAGCTCTGCCCACCCTCGCCCCCAACCCCGGCCTGCACAGCTTATCTAAAAACATAATAGACCCGTGGGCTGTACTTCCCACACTGTTGTGAGTCAGTGCTTTGCTAGTCGTAGATGGCCCCACTTAGGTTCGTTAAAATGAAAAAATGTTGCCACCTTTTTAGGTCCCAGAATGACTGACTTTCCTTCTTTTCTCTTTTGGCGCCCAGCCCACAAACGTAAGGAACCCTGAACTTGAACGCAACGGACTGTACCCAGCCTACACTGGACTGCCCGGATCTCGGCACTCGTGCATTTTCCCGGGACAGTATAACCCATCCTTCATCAGTGACGAGAGCCGGAGGAGAGACTACTTCTGAGTCCAGGAGAGAAGGGGGCGGGAGGTCGTTTCTCTGAGCCACTTCCCCTGGCGGCTGGCTGGAGGACTGCGCTGGAAGGGAGCACCGTGCTCCTTAGGACTCATCAGAGCCATGCTCCAGGGGCGTGACCACAGTGGAAGGGACAGATGGATGGCGAACCGCAGGCCACTCAATCCGCACCGTTGTTACTGTGAATGTGAGGGTGGGCCGGGACCGAGTCTCTGAATGCCCGGCACTTAGAACTGGATGTCTTCTGCAGCAGACCACTGGGCATCATTTCCACGACCCAGTTGCCCCTTAATTTGCACTTTAATGGACTGAGCAGGGAGGTTTTATTTTGGTGTCATTCCCAGACTATCCCTGAAAGCCTTCCTTTCCTAGGAGACTCCCACAGGCCTCACTTGGGTGGTTGATTGGCAGCCAGGCGTTGGCACTGTTGGTTTCCTGCCTGGTGCCTTGTGCTGAACAGATGGAGGTGAGCAATTCCGCTGTGATCTGCAGTCAGGGGCGTAGTGTTTTCAGGTTCCTAGGTCGTCTGTGCTCATTTCCAAGCCAACACTACAAATGGGAACCTGACATTTGCAAGGCACAGAGCATAACTTCTGTAAGTCAGGGTGACATGTTCGCTCACGATCTGCTAATTTTACTTTCCCAAGCAAGTACGAATCAGGGCTAAACAACTCTCCCCTGGTTTTCATTAGGAGAACCAAGCTTCCCCTTAGTGTGCCGAAGCAGGTAGTATCAGGCTGGTCCTCCGTGAGGGGACTTCATGGGGCCTGAGGCTCTGACCATCACCAGCATGGAAACAGTCTGCTGGGACGTAGGAGAAAAGGGAGAGGCAAGACTCGGCAAGCCAGCATCTCACCTGAAGGAAAAGCAGCCAGCCCTGAGCCCCACCCCGCAGCTGAATATGGCAGAGGAGTAGGCACATTCCCTGTGCCCCCAGTGCAAAAGCCCCAGGACTAGGGAGCTAGGAAGAGCCTGCAGGTAAGGGCGGGTACCTGCTAATCTTTGAACCCGTCACGGAAACGTCAGCCACTGTCATTGAAGAGAAGCTTAGTTTCCCTCACCCGGTCATCGCTATGTCTGTGTTCTTGCGCAGAGCCTCCCTCAAGACTTAGTTGTGGCCCACGTCCACTTTGGCGAACTAAAGCGTGCCCAGCTAGGGGTCCGAGAGCTTGCTTTGGGGGAAGGAAGTCCTGTGTCTTATTTATTGTGGGACCCTGGGGGTGGGAGGGGCCGTGTGGGGCTCTATTTCCTGTGGAACTGTGTTCCTTCTTCAGCTTGTGGGATGTCCTGTTTTGGGATGAAGTGAAGAGGTCAAAGCGTTGCCAGGACCCTGAAGCTGGGAACTCGGTAGCATACCTTTCTGGAAATAGGGCAGCTGTTGGAGATGATTCCGAATGTGTTTCTTTGGAGTTCTCTGGTTCCTCTAAAATGTATGAAGGTCTTCATCCTGTTTCAAGTGTGAACCTTATACCCTGGTCTCTACCGCTCACCGTCATTTGCTCCAGCAGGGCCCTTAGTCAGGTGCATTGGATCCTAACCATCACATTGCACTCATTAGTACAATGAGAGACCTGTTGGCTATTGGCTGATGCTAGCTTAAAAGTTGCAGAGCATTGTCATCTACAAGCCATGGGGTGTGTGTGTGTGTGTGTGTGTGTATGTGTGTACGTACCAACAGCTCCCTGTGTCTTTGTGAGCTCCTGTGCTCGGCTTGCCTGAGCCTAGACCCTTTGTTGTGGTAGCCAGGTTCTAGCCACTCTGGAAGTATCCCTGCTTGTCCCAAGCCTCATTGCTGTAGGAAGAGCCAGCGTGGTGGCTGACCCTGGACACACTTCTAATGCCTTCAGCTGGCATGAGAGCTGGTGAGCACCTGTTCAGGGGGCAGAGGCACAGCTGGCGGGTGCCTGTACAGGGCTAGAAGCCTCAAACCCCACAAAGCGAACTGCTCTGTCCCAAAAGAAAACAAAATCCTAGGAAGAATTCCAACATCCAGACAAGTTCCTGTCAGTGCCAAAAATTCATGCTGACTCATGAATTTGGCCCAAATAGAGTGGAGAGAGAGTGTTTCAGTTTTTTGTATTTTTTTTTTTAACTGTGAAAAACATGAGAGAAGCAAGCAAGGGTGAGTTCACACTGAGTCCACCGTTTGGGGTGGGGGAGGAGCTTGAGGTAGAAAGGCCCCTTCCTGCCATTGGGAGGAACGGAGAGAGTGGATGCTTCCCTATGTGGAGTTGCATCCAGAAGGAGCCTGGAGACTGGCCACCAGCAGCCCATGAGCAGGACAGACAGGCTGAGCCCATGCCTGGGCAGGCAGAGTCTTCGAAGGACACGAGTGCTCAGAGTCGGCCCCCGCGCCTAGAGTGTATAATCTGTGCACATAGAAATGTCACAGTCCTGCGGTGGGGTCCCATGACGAGGGAAGTGGGGAGATGCCAAGGAGCTGTTTGCATGTGGAAGAACTGGTCCAGGTAGAACTTGTGTAAGAAAGGGGTTCTACCTGAATCCAGCCTGAGCTCTGTGCAAAAGCAAGGTGTGTGGGTGTGTGTGTGTGTGTGTGTGTGTGTGTGTGTGTGTGTGTGTGTGTGTGTTTCGTGTGTCACGAGCCAGCTCACGACCCTGGGTCCTGTTTCTTAGGGGGATAAATAGTGTCCTGGGTTCTCACCCTGGGCCAGGCTCTGTGCCAGGTGTTTGGCCTTACGGCTGCACCTGGGTTAGTTGACGGTGTGCAGCAGTCAGAGAAGGGACCTGGGAATGTAGCTTAGAGCCTAGAGTGCTTGCCTGGCATGTACCAAGCCCTGGGTTTGCTCCCAGGCACCACGTGAGCTGGGCATAGGGGTACACTCCTGTAATCCCGGCCCTCTGAAGGTTGAGGCAGGAGGGTCAGGAGTTCAAGGCCTTTCTGGAGTACCTGACACCCATGTACTCCAAAAGTCTCAAAAATGGAAAATAATGACTGGTTTGCAGTTGGCAGGAAGCATATTGGTATGTGGTTTGGGCTGTCAGAAGTGAAGGTGGGTTTTTGACAAGCACAACAGGGCTTAGGCACTCAACTTGAGGGATGCCTGCCTTATTCTCAGCGGGAAGCCATGGCTCCCACATGTCACAACTGTGAACCTTGGGAAGCTGGGATCGTAACTGAGTGGGATGACAAATGACCTTCCGACTGGGGAGGTTATTTTTAGAAGCATTTAAGTCACGTTGAGCCAGAACTACTGTATGATTGGTGCAGTCAAGCTGTTTGGTGGCATTTGAGGTCAAGGACTAAGAGATGACTGCTATGGTCGAAGAGAGGAAGTCATGAAAGTCGGCCCACAGGAGAGAGCAGCATCGTTGGAGGGAGACTGGCTGACAACACAAGGAAAGTCTTCAAAGATGCTGTCTGTTCAAGTGTGAAGCTCCAGAGCGGGCACTTGAGGATCACCCCTGGCACGTGACTTTTGGGTACTCCCTGAAGCCACCTGCCCAGTAGTGAAGTGTCTGTCCGGGTCTCTGTAACTGTGGGTTGTTAACTAAAGCAGGAAAGCTGGACAGCCAAGTTGTCCTTGGCTTAGTGTCCCATAACACACTCAAAACTAGAGACTTTACCCCTGTTTTTAAGTTTATGTTGATTTTTTTCTTTTTAGGCCAGAGCACTTCTTTGGGAAGAAGGACAATACAGAGTTCTGTATTTTGGTGTTATATTTAAAACAGCCTATAATAGCAGATAGATACTTTTTCTACCTGAAAGCTTTTTCTTCTCCTTCTTCTTCTTCTCCTCCTCCTCCTCCTCCTTCTCCTCCTCCTCCTCCTTCTCCTCCCCCTCCTCCCCCTCCTCCTCCCCCTTCCCTCCCCCTCGCCCTCCTGTGTTCTTCTTTGGGAAGGTAGGGCCAAGAATGGAAGCCAGGGCCTTGGACATACCAGGCAAGTGCTAGATGGTAGAGCTACACCGCCTCTCATTTCTTCTTTCTACACCGCCTCTCATTTCTTCTTTCTTGATAGTACCTTTCTAAGGTTCTCATCAGCGTGTTTGGAGACAGAAATGAATTTTGTAGTTTGTCTTTGGGTATGTATGTTCGTTCTTTCCCTTTCTTTTCTCAGATCCCAAAGGGGAGGGGGGAGGTAACAATGGGAACATAGAAGTTAAAATAATAGCTTTAAGCCTTTAAAAATAACTGGTTGAAATAACAGAAACCTGAAAGCATTAAATGCCTGTCAATTCATCGTACTTCAGTGTCTCCACCGGGTTACGCTCCGTTATGTCTGATGAAAACTCTCTCCCAGAGAGTAGCCTGTGAAACCAAAGGGAGATGGACCCTTTAGGTCTGAAAAGAGGCAGGTCCTGGCCTGCACCTGTCACATTGGGCATTTTCCAAGAGGACATTTCCAAGGGGCTGCCTGGTAGACTCCGCTATAATTTTGGATGATGGGCTTGAGCTTGATGCCGTTGTTCTGAATGGTTGAGGACGGGGTGAGAATAGTGGGATGGAGCCAGTTTGTCGGGGGAACTGAACCTACTTGCTTAGCTTTTGGGGCATTACCTAGGCCTGTTGTACAGAGAAAAGGACCAGTTTGCCATGAGGTGCTGTGAGTTTTGGTGATGTATGTGTGTTGCAGGCCTGACAGCTGAGTGGAGACGAGGTCCGCCCCCTTTGTCCTGGACTCTGCTCTGTACGCCTTTAAACCAACATCCAGGTTGACTGTGTAAAAGCCATCGTGAGAATGTTATTTAAAGCTGTATTATAATGTCACCTCCACTAATTATTCAGTACTGTAGTAGCAAAGTATTATTTGTAAGAATTTGGTTATTTTTATACTTATATCTGCTCTTAAGTCTGGCGTTCTAGTCAGCAAAAATGATGCAATAAAATTAATATCATCCCCACTGGTTTTCTCTTCAAACAAGCAAATGAGTGTGTAAGAGGCTATTACTTACCAGCGTGCCATTTAAATAGCTGATGTGAATCGTGAACCTCTGGATGGCAAATCAAGACAGTCACCTCTCTGTCCTAGGTGCCCCGATTTGAAGAAACCATACGGTTGAAGATGAATGGGTAAAGGGGAGGGAGGGAGGAAGGAAGGAGGAGAGGGAGGAAGGAAGGAAAGGAAGGGAGGAAGGGTGAGTGGGTGGGTGGATGTACCTACCTAAGTGATGAAGGCCTAACTCGGTGGTAACACCCAGCCGGTCTCTAAATTGGAGAGCTGGGTCAGACACTGATGCTGCCTGTGACTGCTCCGTGCCAACTCCTCTTGTCTTGGAGGTGGAAATGTAGTTAAGCATGTCTGAGAATCCTGTGGGACTTTAAAACTGGTCCACGAACCTTTCACTTGTGGCCAAGGATGTGGACACATGGCTGGATAAATGTTCACTGATTTATTCATAAATCGCTTCCTTGGAAGCCTCTTAATTACTTTATGGAAAAAAAAAGACCCTTGGCATGAGTGGATGCCAGTAACCACATCTTGGGGCATGAGGGCATCTTGTCAGACAAAGCTCATGAAATGGCGCTGGATGGCTGGGGTTTTTCTTTGCTTGTTTGTTTTACTTGAAACGCTTTCTCTCTGTAGCCCTGGCTGTCTTGGAACTCACTCGTAGATCAGGCTGGCCTTGAACTCACAGAATTCCACCTGCCTCTACCTCCCAAGTGCTGGGATTAAAGGCATGTGCCGCCACTTCCAGCCCCAACGGAGATCTTAACATAGTCCTGATGGTGACTGGTCCCTGTTCCTGCTCAGCTCAGCCAGACATTGGAAATCAATTCCACATCAATTTCAGAACTCCTTTATCTTTTCCATTGTGTGTATTTAATTATGTGCATTACATTGCTTGATATACATAAGGCAGTGGTTCCTGCACAGACAAAAAAATGAACTTCTCCCTTGTACATGTATGTATAGTGACATAAGATCTTTCAGCAGATCTTTAGCATTTAATACACTATTAACTATAGTAGCCACGCATCTGTAGTTACCCTTTAACCTTCGTCTCTGTTGCCCCACCCCCACCCTGTTCTCTTTATTGTGATTTTTTCCAGACTCCATGTGACTGAGGTTGGGATATGGGTGCTCCTCCAAAGGTCCATGTGTTGGAAACTTGGTCCTCTTTGTGACAGAGCCTTTAATAGGTGGGACCCGGTGGAAGAGCCATAGATCAGTTAGGGATGTGCCCACAGAGGGCAGACTGTGAGACCCAATGTCTCCCTGTCACATAGTCCTGCACTGTGATCTCTCCCTCATATCCAGACTCTCCCTCCATTATGTAACCCGGCCAAGAGGGACATACCCAAAGCTGAGCCTCCACCTAAATAATCTGTGTCTGTCTTTCTCTCTCTCTCATGTGTTTGTGTCCTCTTTCCCATTTCCCCCTTTATCCTTTATCCTTCCTCTCCCCATCCCTTTCTCTCTTTTTTTCATTCTTTGAAATATGGACTAGCATCAAACCTAGACTCCTCCCACCTCCGTCTCTTGAGCATCGAGATTACAGAGTTGGGCCACTGTGACCGGCAGTCTCTTTTTTATAAAGTGTACATCCTCAGGTCTTTCATAATAGCAGTGACACACACACACATATAGTGGACACTAATGTGTGCGTGTAAGTGAGTTGTGCGATATTGATCTGCCTGGCTTATTCCACTCAATATAATATTCTCCCCAGTTTCACACGTCTCAAAATAGAGGATCCCTTTCCCTATTTTTAAGAATTACTCTTTTTATTTAATGTGCATTGGTTTTTAGCCTGCATGCATGTGGATGGGGGGGGGTGACAGCTTTTGGAGTTGCAGACAGTTGTGAGCTGCCAGGTAGGGGCTGGGAATTGAACCTGGGGCCTCTGGAAGATCAGCCAGTGCTCTTAACCGCTGAGCTGTCTCTCCAGCCCCCTCCCCCTTTTTAACACTAAAATGTTTTTCATTATATAAAAATATAATGAACACCTATAGCTGTTTCTTTAGCCACTCATCAGTGCGCTCAGGTTATTTCTACGTCTTGGTTTCTGTGACTGACATATTTTGATGACCATTTCAAAGCCAAGATGGAAGCCTTTTGCCCACACATCAGGCAGGCCCTCACATCCAGTCTGCTTGTGCCTCCACTCTGCCTACGCCTATGCCCCAGAGCCTGCTTTGCTGGGAAAGAAAGTTCCAGTATCTTCAGACTCTCAGCCTGAAGGCTTGAGCACTCACTGTCACTCGCTTTCTGGTTGCCTGGGGAGCAGAGGTTGGTGTGCATTGTATGATGTTTCTGGGCAGAGTCCTCCTGTAGTGATGTTTCCGGGCAGAGTCCTCCTGTGCTGAGAGGTGAAGGTCCTGGCAGCTCTCAGCCCCAAGAACAGCACTGTGATATCATGCAGCCCTTGGCATAGTGAACAGAAACTTCAGACAGAGCAATACTTTTATTGACGTTATAAAGTCATTCCGTGCTATCATTTGGAATAAGGCATTTGTTCTTCTATACTTCCTGACTGTTTCTTCTTAAATTAACATGGCGAGGCTGAGTTTATCTCACTGTCTGAACCTGGCCCCCTCAACATAAAGGGAGCATTTTTCTCGGAACCGTAACTGTGGGGCTTGACAGCAGTATAGGCGTGTCAGTTATTCTATGCTAAGGGCCTGGCCCACAGCTATAAATAGTTCTGTAAAGCAAGTATGGGTTAGTGGGTACATGACTCATAATCTAGGCTGGGTGTCGGTGGCTTGTGCCTATGATCCTAGCACACAGGAGGTTGAGGCAGAGGGATGATGGCAAGTTTAAGGCCAGCCTGGACTACATTATGAGTAAGAGGACAGACTGAGGTGGCTAGCAGGGCTTTGTTTCAGAGGCAGAGACTACCAGACATGTGTAACCTGTGGTCCACGGACCACATGCATCCCAGGACAGCTATGGCTGCAGCACAGAGTATTTCTAGATGAAGCATTGTATTCCAGTGTCCAAAGCTTGGCCACGTTGCGGAAGGTAGGATAGCTATGCACTTGACTATCATCAACCAATTAAACGGAACAGACTGCTGTGACAGGGAGAAGTGCAGCCACAAGCTGAGCCTCGAAGGCCTTGTGTTGAGAGAGAGGGGGGAAGGGAAAGGGAAAGAGAAAGGAAGGAGAGAGACAGGATGGATGGATGGGTCTGGAAACATGGCTTAGCAGTCATGAACACTCACCGCTCTTGGACCCAGGTTCTAGTCTCAGCAACCACATGGCAGCTCACAACTGCCTGTAACTTCAGTTCTAGGGGATTCGATCCCCTCTTCGGACCCATTTGGGGTCTTGCAAATAGGTACACATGGTACACATACATTCACAGACACAAAAATACACAAATAGTATATCTTTAAGCTAAACACGCTGAGTCCACTTGTAGGACATTCTGGAAAGGGTGAAACTATGAGAGTGAAAGAGTGGTTGACAGGAGGTTGGGAAGGAGACTGTTTCCAGTCACCAGACCTCTCCAACACTCCTTCCAGTCATGAAGTAGCATGCCCTTCCCCAGTCACTTGGAGAGGCCTGGTCTGGCTAAAGACGTGTGAATGAAGGCAAAAAGTGTCGCTTCAGGGAAAAATGACTTAAGAATTAGAATGTGTAGTTAATTGTAGTGGTGCAGGCCTTTGATCTCAGACTTGGGAGGCAGGGGCGGGTGGATCTGAAGAGTTCAAGGCCAGGGTGAGCTATGTAGCAAGTATCAACTTTCGAGTTCCTGTGTTAATCCCACCAGGAGAGAATAATACCGCAACCAACATTTTTGAGCTGAATTTGAAGCAAGGTTTATTAAATACTGGCTGGGACGATAGACGCTAGCCAGGTCCATAGCCTAGAAAATGGCCCCAAATTATGTTAGTCAGGTGCTTATGAAGGCAAAATCCACCAGGCTATGTACTTCTCACCTTTGTTCAATCAGGGGCAGGCATAGATGCTGACACACTTCCTGCCTACCTACCTCTGGCCTACGTGTGATGAAGCACATCCTGTGCATTTGGGGCAACCAACCTTGTTTACAGAAGTGAGAACACATGGCCTGTTATCTTACATGAACAACAGCATTTCAGGAAGTTATCTGTCCTTGGGCAAGTAGGGCTTACAGCTTAGAGGCATTTCTGTTTTATAGACTCTTAAGCACAGTAATAACTTAAAACATAACTTTAGCCCTCATATCTGATGTATCATAGAAGAAATGATACTTCCTAGTTCAGAGGTAAATTGAAGGATTCAATTAAGATGTCCTCAGAGGCAGGAGGAAGATCTTTCTGAGTTTGAGCCAGCCTTTTGGTCTACATAGGGAGATGCTGTCTCAAAAAAAGAAAAAGAAAAAAGAAAGTGGATCTAAATGTATTTGACAAGACTCTGGATCTGGGATGAAGCAAATGTTGAATAAAAGTGTGTAAGGCTTCATGGTGGATGTGCTCAAAGGAGCCATCCTATAGCCTAGAAGAATATAGAGTGTTGATTCTTCTGACGTTCCCTCGTACCTACTTCACAGCTGTGCAAACCCCAGAGTAGTGCGCGGTTACTCCACCGAAGTGACCATCCTCGACAAAGTAGGTGTTGTACTGGGAGACACACCCTGTGTAATAACCACTCCCACTCGGGGATCAGTCTAGATTTAGCTGCTGATAAGAAATCAGGAACCAGTCTGTATCCTCTCCCCCCTCCTCAGGCTCAACGCCCAGAGCTGGGGATCTTGTTCCTTAAGCTGTGATTGGTTGGTTTATGTCTTTTCCTTGCCAGTTCCTCTCCGCTCTCCGAAGCCCTCAGGACCTGGTGTGGTCTTTGTAACCCGGGTAACACATCACCGCCCCCGCCACCCATCCCCCACACCTCCCACACACCCCACATGAGCGCCTCCCACCTCTCCCATAGTACTAGAGAAGCCATCTAACCCAGCATTTGCAATCTTCCCTGAGTGGGGGAGCTAAATCAGGCAGAAGTGATGCAGAGGGCAAGCAGATAAAATTGGTGAGGAGGATCTTGTTTTGTTTTATTTTTTCAAAAAGCAAAAATTGTGCTCAATTTCAATGTTATCTTGTAAGGAGGTAATGTCCCTTCTATTTGTTATAGAGGTGCCTGTACTTTATGAAATGGTTCTGTCCCTGGGGATTTACATGGTGGAAGAAGAGAGCCAGCTTCTCCAAAGTGTCCTCTGAACCTCCTCTCTTGAGCCATGGCAGTCTTTTTTAATCACATTCCCTGACAACCTTCTAAGCTATAAAACAAGTGGAGAGTCACATTATAAAGAGAGGACATACTAGCAATGTAGCTAAGATACAGTGCTCATCTAGGTTCAGTCCTCAGTACCATAAATAGATAAATATGCAGCGATAATTATTGACACAATAAAGGTCTGTTTGTAACTGAAGCTTAACCTGACAGCTCCTTGGACACAGTGTGACAACAGAGCAAGAAGGGCCCACTCCTCTCATTCCCTACCATGTTATTACCTAAGCAATAACCTCAAGAGCAATGGGAGTAGCTTGTAGTGCCTTATAGTAGCATAGGAAATGCCCTTGAATCAACACACACAGTTGGTCTCTGCTTGCTAATGCGTTCTCAAACCTGGTATGGTGGCATGTACCTGTGGTCAAAGTACTTGAGAAGCTGAGGCAGGAAGATGACGAGTTCAAGTCCAGTTCAGGCCTACCTATTAAGATATCTCAATAAATCAAAACAATAGCAATAGATTGTAATCGGATAGCCTTGTGAGTGTGGCAACAGGTTGGTATTTCCGGGTGCTATGTCTATTAATAGAAAAATGGGTTGTATACCTCACAGCGAGGTTCAGGGGCCAGGCCTTCCCGTCCCTATACGCAATTTCCCGTTGCTTGTGTGGGCAAAGGGAGGTGGCAATCCGCCAGTGATCAAGCATGGTAGGAATCAGTTGACTCAGGGAGGCTAAAGCTGGAAATGACGTATCGCTCAGCCCCCCACTCCCTTCTACGGGAAAGGAAACTGAAAATCGGGGAGGTGGGATGATTTCCTGAGGTTATGTGGCCTGTTTGTAGAGGGATTCTAAGGAGACCCAGGGTCTACATGCCCAGTGTTTTGCACTATCCCCGGTATGCGTCATTTCTGAAAGTATGTGCCTAGAGAACACGAGAGTTAGTGTCCAGGAGGAAGCTGAAACAGCTCAGCATGGCTGATGGAGGGAGCCAAGCTCCACAACCCGTGCAGAAGCTCCTGGCAGTTCTTTGTTTGCTCGTTTGTTCATTTTGTTCTGGTGTGGTTTTCGAGACAGGGTTTCTCTGTGTAGCCTTGGCTGCCCTGGACTCGTTTTGTAGACCAGGCTGGCCTCAAAGTCACAAAGTCCTCCTGCCTCTGCCTCAGCCTCCCTGAGGGCTGGGGTTACAGGTGTGAGCCACCCATGCTGGGCGTTCCTGGTGATTCTTGAGAAAGCCGGCCTGGAGACTAGGCAGATGTCTGGATGGCGGTGCGGTGCGGTGCGGTGCGGTGTGGTGTGGTGCGGTGCGGCCTGTGTGGTGTAGAAAGCACAACCCTAGAAACCTGAGATTAGTTCCCGTTTTGTCATACTCCATGTCGTCACTGAAAGCTCCTTGACCCTGATGCCTGCGCACAGAACTGACCTCTCAGAGTTCACTTACACGACAGGCAGCATGATGTTCACCCCAGCAACCGGAAATCACTCTAGAGGATGGTCTGGGGCCTCTCTTGGAAGCCCGGTGCTCAGTCCATTCTAGAAGATACGGCGACCTCTCGCTTCTCCGCCAGTCTTCAAGGGACAGGCTCACACTAGAGCCGCGGTTCTCCACCTTCCTGAGGCTTCGGCCCTTTAACACAGCTCCTCATGTCGTGGTGACCCTCCCTCACCGTAAAATTATCTCCGTTGCTACTCCACAACTGAAATTGTCCTGTTTTGAGTTGTAATGTAAATATCTTGTGTTTTCCTACGGTCTCGAACAACTTCTGTGAAAGGCAGTTCGACCCAAAGGGATTTCGACCCACAGTTTGAAAACTACTGCTTTACCAAGAGCCTGGCTCCTAATGTCCCCTGGTGCCTCACCCAAAAAGGCCAGTCTCAGAAAGGGCAAGTGGAGTGATAAAAGCGTACTGTGTGGCCAGACAGCGAGCTGTTCTCCTCTTATCTGTTCAGTTAGAGGCCCACACAGGAGACGAGGCCAAGAAACTGCTCTTAACTGCCGTGCAAGGACCCACTCCCCCTGTGGGAAAAATTTCAAGGTTCCCAGTAAACACTTAAAACTGTTCTCCATTAAAACTTTTATATTAGTGGCCTGGCTCAGTGAGTGATTAACCGGCTCCCAACTATCCATAACTCCAGTTTCCATAACCCAACACCCTTTTCTGCACCCCTGGGGCACCAGGCACCCAGGTGGTTGCACAGCCACACAGGCAGATAAAAACGCTCGTGCACGCAAGCAGAATAAATAAGTCTGGAAGAAAAATGTTTTGGTCAACTCTTACCGGGCCAATACTTTGTCACTCTACACTGCAGCCTCCGGCCCCTCGTTCCTGGCACAGCAGAGGGTGGTGAGACGGGAGTATCTGAGCTGCTGTGTGGGTGCTGGGGATTGAACCTGGGTCCTCCAGAAGAGCAGACAGTGCTCTTAACCACTAAGCTATCTCTCCAGATTTAGTTTTTTGTGAAACAGGGTCTCAGTGCATGGCCCTGACTGGCCTTGAGCTCACAACAGAAATGCCTCTGCCTCTGTTTCTAGAGTGCTGGGATTAATGGCATGTGCTGCTATGTCTGACTGACCTCAGGATTCTTGACGAACTATGCATCATCTCTCCACGCCATTACATAACACTTTGCTTGACATTCACTTGCATTCTTAAAGATCTAAACAAGTTTCCTTGTGATTTTTTAAAATATTTTGGTGTGTGGATGCGTGTGTGTGTGTGTGTGTGTGTGTGTACATGTGTGTGCATGCACATCACAGCACGTGTGTGGAGGTCAGAGGACAACTTGCAGGAGTCCTCTTCTTCCACCCGTTGGGTCCCAGGAATCAAATTCAGCTCACCAAGCATGGCGGCAATTTCCTTTTTCCGCTGAGCCATCTTACTGGTCCCATGAATTACTTTTAAAGCTTGGGTCCAGGCGAGTTCTCTTCTCTGTGATTGTGAATTTGATTGTGGGGCGCTGTTTCTAACATGGACTCTATCGCCTGCTTTTGGATCACTTCACCCTGGCAGCACTGCCTTGCCTGGCCTCAGGGGATGAGGGTATGTTCAGTCCTGATGTGTGACTTGAAGTGCTGGGGAGGGTTGATATGGGGGGGACGGGGCTCCCCTTTTTCTAGGGGAAGAAGGAGAAGGGAAGGGGGAAGGAGGTGAAAAGGGGAGACCAGGAGGAAAGGAGGGAGGGGCACCCTCGGTATGTAAAGTGAATAAACTGAAATTTAGGAACAAAGAAAACTACTTTTCTTGGTTATAGATAGAAAGCAATTATAAAATAAAAACAGTAAGAATAAAACGTTTATTCTAGGTGGTCATCTTTGACTGCCAAAGGTCCCACCTGAGGCCGGATCGCTCTCTTAGGAGGGAGATACGCTCACATTCAAGAACAGCTGAAGCTGGGCGATGGTGGTGCACGCCTTTAATCCCAGCACTTGGGAGGCAGAGGCAGATGGATCTCTGTGAGTTCGAGGCCAGCCTGGTCTACAGAGTAAGTTCCAGGACAGCCAGCTCTACACAAAGAAACCCTGCCTCAGAGAGAACAACTGAAGATCAACTTAATGAACCACAGATTTTCTCCTTGTGTAATCAGAAAAACTGAAATACAATCAGAAGCGCGCGCGCGCGCGCGCGCACACACACACACACACACACACACACACACACACACACACACACCGTGATGAGCCCTGATCATCAAACCTGTCTGGGGCCTGAAACATAGAGCAAGCCTACAGGTCAGGGATGGCACTGGACGGGGGAAAGTGGACAGGAGCAAACCAGAATTCCTTCAAGCCCTGAAAGCATAGGCGGACTTCCATCTGTGGTTTTCAATTTCTCTCCAGGGTCGGGCTGCACCCTGATGTCAGGTTTTCATCCCTGGAACCTCTCACTTCCCGTACACCTCTGGTCTCGAGGAGACGCCTTTTTTTTTTTTTTTTTTTAATCTCAGTCAAGCTTCTCATAATTTCAGTTGGCAAGTGGAAGAGGAAGTAGGGAAAAGTCAAATTGCTTCCTGGGGGGAGCCCCTTTATGGAACTTCTAGAAAGTTCCATCCTAGAAGATAGATAACACAAGCAATTCAACCATGCGTTGAACTGTTCATGATGTGATAAAAACAAAATATTAAGAGCTGACTAACCCTGTGGGGTGAACAGGTAAACTTTACAAGCTAACACGCTGCCCCTCTGGAGGGCCAAAGAATCTGTGGACGCATAGCCAGTGAATAAACCCCACATACCCCAGGTATGGTAGATCACACCTGTGGGTTTGGGGCTAGCCTGGGCTACAGAAGGGGTTCCACACTCACCTGGGCTGCCCAGTAAGCTCCTGTCTCTCAACAAGATGAAGCAAAGCAAAACAAAACCCCTACAGGCTGGTCTCTGAATCTCCCTCTAACCCTGTTAATCCCATGTAAGGAGACAAAGCCACTGAGGAACAAGCTTAACTTGCCCAGCTGCGCCCCAAACTGTGGCCAGTGACCGCGTTTTCTCCGCCACATTCTTTCCGAACGCTGCTCCAGTGCGATTGACACTGCCCTCCTCCCTCTGAGGGCAAGGCTGTTTCCTCACAGAGCAAGGCTGTTTTTATGGGGGTTGGGGATTTTGCTCCCTGTAGAGTGTTGGCCAAGCAAAGAGAAGGTTCTGGGTTCAAGTCCCAGCCTAGGGGTGAAGGTTGGCGGGGCAAGGGGGGAACTATGGCTAATTTATATTATTCTTTAATTCTCTTTAATCTGCTGCTGCGTGGTTTTTCATGAAAAGAAAGTGGGCAGAGCTGTGTCTCAAGCCCTGGGTGGAGACATTTCCAAAGGACCAGGAAGAGCGGTTTGTCTAGCAGGCCGCTGACTGGCAAAACAGTCCTCACCCATAAAAGTTAACCCAGGGACAAGTAGGACGGACCAGGGTGGTAGAGAGGCTTGTGGCCAAAACTCTCAACCTGAGTTTGATCCCTGAAAGGAGAGAACCAGCTCTCAAAAGTTGTCCTCCGGGTTTGTGCCCTCTTCCCCTCCCACTAATAAATGTAACTATAAAAACTAGTTGATCTAAGTGGGCTTAGTTTATAGTCCCAGAAATCTAAAGACAGAGGCAGAAGCACTGAAAGGTTAAAACCAGTGGTTTATATAACAAGTTCCAGGCCAGTGAGGGTTACATGGTAACACACACACACACATAGACACACACACACACACACAGGAAAATATAATTGGATTTTATTTTTCTTTTGGCATTTGCATGCCTTTCAAATTTGAGAAAAGTTAGCTATTTCTCCCACCTGTTAGCTATTACTCCCCCTTCTGGAGTACAAATGAGCCAAGTGCTCAGGAAGACCACTGCCCCAGCTCCTGGCTTTCCTCGCTTTGCATTCCTGCTCCCTACACCCAAAACAAACCCTGTGGCGTTTACCCACCCATTCGTTCATTTTCATAAATATTTACTGAGCAAGTTCTATCTGCCAGCTGTCCCAAGAGAGGACGGCGGGGTGAGGGGTGGACAGGGCAGGGGCCACAGTCGACTAAACCAATAAAGAGAAAAGGCTGCTGGATAGAGTCCACTGGGTAGAGCTGATCCTTGAGATAAAGTGACAAAGAGGACATCTCCTGCTATTGTCCTGATGTCTTACGGCTGCAGCAGGCTAAAGTTCACCCTGCTACCTGGGAGGCTTTTCAGGGTCAGGCCCAGTCTGCTGTGACATCATGTTCGCTAAGCCACATGGCTCTACTGATGTGCCCAAGAATCCAGGCCTTTGAACCGGCTGTTGCCTCAGCCTGGAAGGCTCTGTTTCTCCCCAGGCCTCTGAGCATCGGGTCTAGAGCGCCACCAGCCACCAGCCCTACACGGAGAAGACCCTGGCAACTTCTCCGTGTAGGGCTGCACCTCCTGCCCCGTGAGGCAGCATCCTGCTGCTGTTGTTTTTAGTTCCTCGCAGCGCTTAGCACTCGCTGGTGTTCTGCTGGCCCCCACTACATGTCAGCTCACGGAAGCTCCAGGGAGGCAACCGTCTCGCTGTCTTGTTCAATGCTCCGTCTTGTACAGAGATGCTTTCAGCGCCTGCTGGGAGCCAGGCATGTGGTCCACGGGTGCAATCCCAGCACCTAAGCACTAATGACAGGAGGATGAGGAGGTCATGGCCGGCTGCAAGAAACCATACACACACACACACACACACACACACACACACACACACACACACACACACACGGTGGGGGAAGAGGGTAGAATCTTTGCTGGCCACCCCTGAAGAACAGTTCTGCCTTGCAGGTAATTATAGATAATATACCTCCCTCCTGTCAGCTGACTCTGTGACCAGGTCACATACACATAACATCTTTTCTGTAGACAAGCTAACCCTGTACTCTTGGTTTATAGAGGAAATAATTAGGATATAGAAAGGTTGTGCTAACAAATACCATCTCTTTGTCCAGTCTGGGTTTTCCTTATATGAGAAGACAGACAGTGCATCAGAGTAAAATACCAGCTTTGTTCCGCTGCTTCTTTTGAGCTGCTATCATCCAGCCATCAGAAGGCTGGGACAGAGGAAACATCCAGGCCAGCCTGGGCGACACAGTAAAAAGCAAAACAATACATCAAAAACAAATAAGTAAATAAAGACATAAAGAGGAGCTGGGGGCACAGGAGATGGCTCAGTGGGGAAAGCCCTTGCCATAGAACCCATGTAAAAACTAGGAGGCACTGTGGCTGCCTCTAACCCCAGCTCTGGGGAGAGAGAGAGACGGCGGGGGGGATGCCCCTCTCCCCACCATCTGTCTAGCTAGACTAAACCAGAATTGGCAAACTCTGGGTTCAGTGAGAGAAACGGCCTCAACAAATAAAGAGGAGACTGATCAAGAACGACATCTCTGGCCTCCAAAGCTGGGTTTACAGGCATGTTGGGGGTTTAAACTCAGATTCTTTTTTTTTTTAATTTATTTATTTTTAATTTATGCACATTGGTGTATGACTGGATATATGTCTATGTGAGGGTATCAGATCCCCTGGAACGAGAGTTACAGACAGTTGTGAGCTGCCATGTGGTTGCTGGGAATTGAACTCCGGTCCTCGGCAAGAGCAGTCAGTGCTCTTAACCACTGAGCCATCTCTCCAGCCCTAAACTCAGATTCTTACACTTGCTACATAGTAAGTAAGACCCTATCTCATACATACATACATACATACATACATACATACATACATACATATAGATGGATAAAGAGATAGATAGATGAATAGATGATAGATAGATAGATAGATAGATAGATAGATAGATAGATAGATAGATAGATAG
>NW_026596064.1:13039588-13047342 GCF_907164565.1 Psammomys obesus
TAGATAGATAGATAGATAGATAGATAGATAGATAGATAGATAGATAGTAGACAGACAGATAGATAGTAATGGGCTCTTGGGACTCCAAAACAAGACAACAATTTAATTTATAACAGAAACATTTGGACTGGGATGTAGCTCAGTTGGTGGAACTCTTGGCTAACACACATGAAACTCTGGGTTCAGTGCCAGACACTAGAAAAAATCAGACATGATGGCCTGATGATATACGCCCATGTTCCCAGCACTTGGGAGACAGAGGTAGGAAGATCAGAAGTTCAAGGTCATCCTCAGTCATACAGAGAATTCCAGGCTAGCCTGGGCTCATGAGGTCCTATCTCAAATACATGTGAGTGCTTGTGTGCCTTCGTGCATATGTGTGTGTGTGTACACTTTAAATAAATAAAGACAAATTATTTGAACAGAAAACGCAGAGAGGGAGGCATAAATGCATAATAAACACATGAAAAAAATGTTTAATATCCTTTGTCATCAGGAGATGCAAACTAAAACTAGAGTGAGAGCCTACACCTGCCATTTAGAATGCTGGTCTAAAAGCTGATAGTATCAAGTGTTGGCAAGGAGGCAGACCAACTGTAGTTCTCATACAGTGCTAGTGGGAGTGCGAAATTGTACAAGTTAGAACATCCTGACTATCTAAAATGAAAAAAAAAAAAAAAAAACAAACCAACCAAACAAAACCCTAGAACTATTCCAACAACAAAAATGGAGTTTGTTTTGAAGACTGTAGCGTAGGGCTTTTTCTCATCAATAAAAAGAAACAATAGTGTATTCATATTCTAGACCACTCTACAGAAATGTGGAACTGCTGACACACAGAGATGGCTTTCAAACTGAGTGTGCTGAAAGACCAAAAGGGGAAAAAAATACAGCACATGGGTAGGGTCCCACTTACATAAAACTCTAGAAAATGCAAATGGCAGAAATGGGCCAGTGGCCTGGGGTGGGGGGTGGAGGGAGGGAACCAGAGTCTCTTGAATTACAGAATTCAAGAGACTACCCTCTTGAATTCTGTAGAATTCAAGTTTTGAATTCTGTAGATCAAAACAAAAAAGTTTTGACCGACTACCCAGTGATCAAAACTTTTTTGTTTCACAAGTGAACTGGACAGGATCTATTATTATAAGTTACATCTCAGTAAAGTTAATCTTCAAAAAAAACGGAAAAGAAAAAAAAGGAGAATATGGAAAAAGAATGGAAAGAGGCTTTTGCTTAAACCCTGGTGCCGTTCAAGCTCACAGCTGGGTGAGCCTTGGATACTAGTGGCTATCAGGGTTTTGTTGAGGACCTGGGGGAGTTCCAGGCCTTGTATCTGTGACTAAGGGATTGAACAGGAACGCTCGGTTGCAGCAGGAGCAGACCTAATGTAGCAAGAAAGGTTAGAAGCTCAGCCACACTGTGGGGCAAAGGATAAGGACCTGTGTAACAGAGGCAGGCCGACCAGGCCATGGGATCTTTCTGCGTTTCTCAAATGCGTTCTTCGTTTTTTCAAGACAGGGTTCCTCTGTGTAGCCTTGGCTGTCCTGGACTCTATTTATAAACCAGGCTGGCCTCGAACTCACAGAGACCCGCCTGCCTCTGCCTCCCCAAGTGCTGGGATTACAGTTGTGCACCACCGCGCCCAGCCTTCGAATGTGTTCTTATACATGTAGTTCTGCATACAACTTTGTATGTCCCATGTCTGATTAGCATGTTGGACCTCTACCTGGGGGTACTGCATTGTTGGTACTGCATTGTTCCGGTATGCCCCAGTGCCTGAGCCACAGGCCCCAGAGGTTCTAGTCAGCCCTGGTGGAGATGGTTAGGGGTGCTGGGGTGGCTTCTACCTTCCTCTCTGCCAGATGGCTTTTTCACATTGTTAATTTTGCAAGGCCTTCTGAACCTCACTGTCCACCCTACAGTTTGACCTCATCCTGAATATAAAAAAAAAAAAAAAAAAAAAAAAACATTTTTAAGGGCTGGAGAGGTCGCTCAGCAGCTGAGAGAGCTTCTCGCTCTTCCAGTGGACTCAGGTTTGTCCCCAGTACCCAAGTCAGGCTGCTTAAACCACCAGGAAGCCCAACGCCAGGGGAATCTGGGGCTCCCCTGCTTTTTGTAAAGATTTATTTATTTATTATTTAATATTTAGTATTGCTTAATAATAAATACTTATTATTGTTATTTAATATTCTTATTAAGTAATAATAAACATGTTTGTTATTTAATAATAACAGTACAGCATTCTGCCTGCATGTGTGCCTGAGCACCAGAAGAGGGCACCAGATCTCACTATAGATGGTTACGAGCCACCAAGGAATCGAGCTCAGGACCTTTGGAAGAACAGCCAGTGTTCTAGAACCTCTGAACTATCTGTCCAACTCCATTCCCTGCCTAATTTTTGAGACAGGGTCTTCCGCTGAACCTGGAGCTTGCCTTTTCGGCTAGTCCTTAGTATCTGCTGTAAGGCCCGGGTTTTGCACCACCGGGTTCATCTTTTAACATGGATCCCGGCTCTTGAGGCAGGCCCTCACTTTACTGAGTAAGCCATCTCCCCAGCCTCCTTGTCGTATTCTCCATAATTTTTTAATTTTTATTATTTTTCTGGGGGGGGGGGTGCATGCTTGCACACGAGCGCAGGTGCCCACAGAGGCCAGAGGCCTGGAATCCCCCAGGACTGGAGTTAGAAGATCAGTTGTGCGCCACCTGATCTGCATGCTAAAACCAGATCTCCAGTCATGTACAAGACCTCCAAGCACTTCTAAGCTCTAAGCCATCTCCTCAGCCCCTTAGCATATTCTTGAATGGAGACTTTGGGGACAATCACAAATCATGTTCACGCTTCTGGGCTTGAACACAATTTTTAAATTGAGGACAGAGTGCAGGCTCCGGTTAAAAGTCACGGGGATTGCTGGTGTCTCTTCCTCTGGGTTGGGCTGGGCCTTAAGAAAGGACTGGATTAAGAAAGCCTAATCAGGTGACAGAGCTGGCTCCTGAGACTGAGGGAGCTCAGGGGCCGGAGAACAAAGGGCTGAGGAAAGTGGGTGACACCCAGGAGCGCTGCAATCTAGCGCCTGGCGGGTTCCTAGTCCAGGAGCCTTCAGCTCTGCTGCTCTAAGAGGGCTGTCACTCTGGCCTCCCCCACTGTCCTCTGCTGTCTTTGATTGAACCGCCATCCAGGGAGCCTAGTGTAGGAGACAGATAACTTTATTCTTGAGGAAACTGGAGTGTTCTCAGGGAGAAGGGACAATGGCCACAGAGGGGTGACAGCGGATAACAACCAAAGGACCCATTGGGCCGACTCAGGTTAAGGTGGACTTTAGTCTATTTTCCCTCAGGGTTGCAGACAGCTTTTCTGAGGGTCAGTGCCCTGCCCAGGTGATTGACAGGCCCCTCTGGATCAAGTCTTAGGAGAAGGGAGGCTAGTATGCCTTTGTTTCTATTCTAGAAAGCCGGATCTCTACCCACAGCCAGAGTTACAACTCAAAGCTGAGCACATTAAAAAAGAACGATCAACCAGTCACAACAGCCATGCTTTGCCAAGAGGAAGCCGGCTTCCTGTTAATGGGCCTCAACAAAACTGTTACCCTGCCCTCCTTCCCCTCCCTTTTTTTTAATAGCAAGGAAGGAATGTTTTTACTTATTTAGTTTCATGATCTAATTCTGTGTGTGAGAGAGGGCCAGAGCCTCTAAAAGCATTAAAATTACAGTCATGTGCCACCATGCCCGAGTTTATTGTGCATGCCAGGCAAGTCCGCACATCAACTGAGCCACATCTCTTCATCTTTCATATCATACTTTAAATATTTAAGGAAAAGTAACTAAGATGCTTTCTCTCCATTCACATGGTGATTGCTCTTTTGTGTCTGTTCTGTTGTTGTTTGAAGGCAGTTACTGGCTCTCTTTAAAGACAGGCAACCCTGGCTGACCTGAAACTTTCCCCCTAGACCAGGCTGACCTTGAACTCACAGATATCTGTCTGCCTCTTCTGCCTCCCACATGTTCTTTTAGCATGTGGAATTTCAAACTCTAAAGGGAGGCAATTGTGATACGTACCCCTTGTTAAAATCAAAATCGGGAACACCAAAGATGGCGGGCCAAGCTAAATATGAGAGAGGGAGTTCTTCCTCAATTACCTTCAAGCCTGCTTCTAATAGGAGCATGAAATTTGGGGTCTGTGTCCACTATGTCCAGGTAAGGTGACGAGTGAGAGCCATGGAAGCTTGAAGATACAAGTATAGGGGTTTCTAGAGGTGATCACTGAGAGAAGCCCAGAGTGGGAATCCGAAGAGAAAGATGACAGAAGTCAAGTCACAGACAGATGAGGAAAACACCAAAGTACTTCTCAGGGATTGTTAGAACTTCGGGTGGAGAGAATGGAATTCCTTGCAGTCAAGGGCGGGGGTGGGGGCTGAGAAGATGACTCGGTGGGAATGGCATCTGCCACCAAGCCTGATGACCTGAGTTCCATCCCTTGATCCCTCATGGTGGAGGGTCAAGATTCTGCGGCACACGCACACACAAAATAAGTAAGTTGTTGTTTTAAGACAAAAGGGGTCAGAGGTAAGACAGTTACTCACACCTAGATTACTGGGTGCTTAAAGGGACAGTGGGCTCTGAACAGGTAATAGGTCAACCATGTCTGAGATACAGAGATTAACTGAGGGCACCCATCTCTGACCTTGCAGGGATTTCGAAAGAGAACTCAGAATTCCTGAGTTATTCTGGACTTTGAGTCAAGGAAATCATCTTGAAGCTGGGCTCTGGTCCTCTATCTCTGAGGCTGGAAGCAGCCTGAGCTATATGACCAGATCTTGACGAGTTGCCTTTGCCTACACTGACGTACGGTAATGACTGGACTTTGGACCTGAAAGACAGTTAAAACTCGGGGCAGCTGAGGAGAGGACTCATTTCCTCCTCAGACGATCTAGCAAGAACAGCTAACATGAAAGCCTTCCTGCTTGTCTCTCTCAGCCTCCTCTTGGTGATCTTGGGTAAGAAAACGTTCTTGTTGTAACTTGCTTACTTGGCCGGGCTTAGCAGTCTCTGAGAGAGAAACATCAGGCTTTCGCCTGCCGCTTCTTACAGCTTAGCTACTGGTAGTCTTGACTTGGGACCATTCTGTGAGTGAAATTTCTTGTCCAGCTCAGCTCAACGATGCTGGCCTTTTCATTTGTGACCGAAAAGACAACAGCAGCAAAAGAGGTCTCTGGCTGACTTTGGGACATGGCAGGGCAGAGGTTTGTCTGAAGCTGAATAAAGATGATTCGCTATTTCCAGGGTCAGGTACCCTACTGTAGCAAGCTGGATTTGTTCCTGTGATCATCAGAGAGCCAGGCCCAGAGTGGGAGAAATACCTCTGTTTTCACCAACACTTGAAATTGGAGATCATTTGTGCAAAACAGCAGCTCCAGTGTGGGTTAGGCCTCATACCAGTGTTCCTCTTCTCGCCTGGGGGTGAGAGTTATTCGGGTGTGAGTAGGTGAGGGATTTGCC
The DNA here is from genome assembly GCF_907164565.1 of Psammomys obesus. Taxonomy (NCBI): domain Eukaryota; kingdom Metazoa; phylum Chordata; class Mammalia; order Rodentia; family Muridae; genus Psammomys; species Psammomys obesus. The sequence continues at coordinate 13,045,082 of NW_026596064.1, forward strand.
CACAGGTCTGAGAGGACTCCAGATCCAGGAGCCAGATGCAGAAGGGAATAAGGCTTCTGATGCAGTGAGAAGGGAAAGAGAAATTGAGTTCAGTCTGGAGGAGTATCTGTTCTGATTTGTTTGGCGGGGGCAGGATCTCATGCTACCCAGGCTGATCTGAACTCTCTGCATAGCAGATGAACTTCTGAGCCAGCTGCCTTGGAGGGCTGGGTTAGAGGCATGAGCAAGACAGGAGTTTTTGAAAATTCTTACTACGCTTATTCACCTAGGGATGAGGACATTCTTATTTACCTAGGGGTGCATACAAGTGGAGGTCAGAGGGCAACTCGCAGCAGTGGTTTCTCTCCTCCCAGGGGATGAGAGGGATTGAACTCGGGCTGTCAGCCTTGGCAGCAAGCTCCTTTCTTCACCTATTGAGCTGTATCTCTGGCCCAAGATTTGATTTTTTTTTTTTAAGAGCTGGTTTCAAGCTTGGGGGAGGGGTGCGCTGCCCTAACAGGAGGTCAGGCCTCTCCAGATCACCCCTGCCAACCCCAAAGGCCCCAGGTCTGACTTCCGGGAGTCACCATGAAGAAGGAATGCCTTCTGGTAGACGTAAGGGCTGAGAAGGGACTGCTTTTCTGGGAAGGCTTGGGGAAGTGGCTGGAGGTCGGAGGATCCGTAGTCATGGATCTCAAGGTACCTTATAGGTGTGGAAAGGAGAATTGGGCTAGAGAATCCCCCCCAGAAGGGGACAGGAACACAGTCCACGCTTCAGCGCAAGGCAGGCAGGGGTCCAAACACTAGGTGCGGTTTCTCCCTGCGTTTCAGCCCTGTACTGAAGCACTGCAGCCCACGGCAGGAAGTCCGCAGATAGTTGCCTTGTACACTTACTGTCATATCTGCCCCTCTGCACAATATTTAAACATTCGTGTTTGCTCCTGTTTGTGTGAAAGTTATTTTAGCGACGTAGACTGGCTCTAAGACGTTCAGGGCACCCAGAAATGTATGCAAATGAAGGCAGCGCCTGCCCCTCCATCCACACCCAGCAGCCCATCCTCACCTAGACTGTGGCGGAAAGGTTTTCCTTCTTTCTTTTTTTTTAAGTATGTTTTTCGTTCCTATGGCATCTTTAGGGTTTGTCCGGGATGGGGTGCAGCTGCCAGGTCAAGCATGAGTTCCAAGGATAGGAGGTGGATCTTGCACACCTTTTCACATCTCCCCCCTCCCCCCCCCATCAGAATTGCTTACTGAACGAAGGAGACGTGCTCAGCTGGCATCTGTGTCTCCTCAGAAGACACCATGGGTCAGTGTTCCACTCTCCCTGAGCCCTGGGGCAGCTCTTTCTCGTGGCCTCCAGCGGGACCAACATGTCTTACTGTTAAGGACTTCCGTCTGTCAGAAGCATTTTATTATGGCCCTCGGCTAGCATTAAGCACAATATGCCTTGGGTGGAGGGGTGGGCCCTGGAGCGTTCTCCAGAAACGAGCCCATTCCGGGGAACTTTTCTTTTGTTCTCATTTAAGCCAACAGCTGGCACCCTCTGGGTGTTCTGTAGGCATAGGGCTGTTAGAACACAGCTCTCGGGTCTGAGGGATTTAAAGGATGGAAGCTCGAGCTAGCTGCAGGGTTGCCTCCATGGTTAAGAGGGTTTACAGGACCTGGGCTCAGCTCCCACTCCCTACAACCTCCCGGGACTCCTGTTCTAGGGCATCCAACAGCCTCTGCTTAACCTCCACATGCTCATATGTGCCTTTCCCAGCTCGTGGCCAAGCCGTAGTTAAGACAGTGGCGTGGGCGAAGCACCTTGAGCCCATGTTGATGGTCTCTTCACGGGTGGACATTTATGTCTGTCTCCTAGGTCCCATCAGGCATAGGGTAAGCCCTCAATAAATGAGACAGTCCCAGAGCGAGGGGCAGTGGTGGTCCACACCAGGCTGTAACCAGCTGGAGACTATTTTCTTGTCCCTAGAAGGACAATTGCTTACGTCTTTGTCCCTCCTGAGCCACTAGGAGCCAACCATGTCCCAGGTGAGGGGCAGGGTGAGGGGCAGCCTGTGCCTGGAGGGGCTGAGAGGCCCCCGGGGGAGTCAGAGTGAATCTTCAGCATTCTGTACCACAGACCTCACGAACTGCTCTCTCCGTATAAAGGTTTTCTTTTAATGATTTGTACGATCTCTTGCCAGTATCAGAGTTCATAGAGACAAGAGGCGTTCCAGGAAATGGGTCACTAAAAGTCAGTCTTCCAAGCTTCCTGGGGGTTCTAGGAGCTGTAAATGTTA
>NW_026596064.1:13047352-13061669 GCF_907164565.1 Psammomys obesus
CAGCCCGACGGTAATTCATCTGTGCCCTCGGGGACAACTCAGCCTCCCAGTGCCACACAGCCACCCTCTTCAGGTAAGAGCTCCAGGTAGTGACGCCAACCCCTCCGTGGTTCCTCACCTCGCTGGTTCTCCCACGGGGCCGATTTTAGAATCTACCTCAGCAGGCATTTCCAAAAGCACCCCTCTTTCACCAAACAGCCCAAGCGCCAGTACCACAGGTAAGAGCGATCCCTAAAAGTCCCCTCACTGCGGTTCACAGCGATTGTGTCAGTTCGTTCTGGTGAGGAAGGGAAATGGCTAGAAAAACTCCCAAGTTCAGTCATGACGGAGGAGCCCCCAAGTGAGCGCTCTGCTGCATTCTTTCCCTTCCTGCCACTCAAGCTACTTCCCAGCTGTGGAGTATGGTTTCCTAAGTTTAGTCTTTGTGAGAGCTAACCATGGGAGAGCTGGAGGTAGCTTCGGGTTCTCCAAAAAGACAAGGTTTGACTAAGCCCTGGCTTAAGGAAGAGATCAGCTCCACACTGGTTCTCCGTTCTGCCCAGGAATCAGTCGAGATGGCGGCTGATCACAGGGCAGAAACTGAGCGCCCATGGGTTAGGAAGCCAAAGCATGGCTCTCCTCAAAAAGTTGTCGGCTGACCAGGGCCGAAGCGCAGGCATTTGTGTGTAACCGGCCATAAGCCAATAATTCTAAGCCACTTGGCTCATTTCTCCAAGCCTGATCTAGAATAAGCATCAACAAAGCTTATCAATGAGAGACAAATAGCATCTATTTTAAGCTTTGTGGACAGCGTCTCTGTTGAAACTGTTCACTTCTGACATTTTTTAACACAAAAGCAGCCATGTCCATGTATAAGTGAATGAACTTGGCTATATCCCAACAAAACTTTATTTGTAAAACAAAACAAAAACAAACAAAAAAAAAAGGGTTGGCCAGTTACGGCTCATGACCCATAATTTACCAACTACTGGTCTAGAGGACTCTAGAGTCCAAACATACCTTGTCATTCTCAGAGGAAGAAACTGAGGCCCAAAGAGAGTAAGTTTGCCTCTCTCTACAATTTCGATCACTTTCCAAGTTTTCCTTGATATATCTAAATATATATATATATATATCTAAATATAGATAGATAGATAGATAGATAGATAGATAGATAGATAGATGGATGGTTAAGTACATAGAACTCAGCTTGTCTATGATGCTGTTTTCCCAGTCTTCTATGTATAGAAGGGCAGAGGGGAATGGTAGCTTCTCCAGGCCATTTCTGCTTTCTCCACAGCAGTCCTGTGAGGGGCTCATGCTGGCTGGCTTGAGGCAAATTGCTTCTCTCTTGGCTTCAGTAAACTCACTTAAGACCTCGTAATTAATGTCAGATGGGTGGTGGTGATGAATCCCTTTAATCCCAGCACTCGAGAGGCAGAGGCAGGTGGATCTCTGTGAGTTCGAGGCCAGTCTGGTCTACAGAACAAGTTCCAAGACAGCCAGGGCCACACAGAGAAAACTTGTCTCAAAACAACAACAAAAGACTTTGTATCTAAGGTGTGGCAATCAAGTCCCTTCCAACTATAACATCCTGTGACTTAATCACCTCTCCAGCAACCACTGCTGAGTTAGTCCTTTATTGCTAGAAAGAAAGCATGTCCTGAGTGTCTTGTCTGCTGTCTCCAGAGAGAAGGTGCATTCTGTTCCTCTGCTAGTGCTCTCCAGATCATCCTTGCTATGGAGCTGAAAAAAAATTTTTTTCTATTTAGTTTAACAAACCTGGTTTTGCTGGTAGGGTAGCACATAAGTGTAGCCCCAAGGCTTGGAAGGTCAGGAGGATCAAGTGTTCAAGTCTGTCCTCAGCTACATAACAAATTTGAGGTCAGCCTGAGCTATATGAGACCCTCCCTGAAAGTTTTTAAGATTAATTTATTTATTATTTATACAGCATCCTGCCTGCATGTACACCTGTGCACCAGAAGAGGGCACCAGATCTCACTGCAGATGGTTGTGAACCACCCTGTGGTTGCTGGGAACTGAACTCAGGACCTTAGGAAGAACAGCCAATGTTCTTAATCTCTGGGCCATCTCTGAAAAGTTTTTAAAAAGGGACAGTGAAATGGCTCAACTGGCTAAAGTGCCAGAGTTTCATCCCCAGGACCTACACATAAGTACCTATTTGTCACACACTAAGTAAATGTAAGAATTTTTTTTTTAATGAAAAAAAAAATCCCAATAAAACAAAAACACAATTATGTCAGTAAAGCTCAAGCAGGACAAGAGTGTATGCAGTTAAAACTAACATCCTTCCCCCCTAAACCTCACGGCCCTTGGAGAACCCCAGAAGCAACCTCTGCTGCCAGTTCCTTGTGCTTCCAGAGACAACCTAAGCAAATGCAGGAAGTACATTTGCTTTCTCATCACGGAGGAGTATGCTATACACACTGTGCCTTAAAAATCAGCTTTTTGAATGGGGCGTGGTGGAGGTGAGGCTATGGCTCGATGGTAGACACTTGCCTCGCGTGCATGAGGCCTGGGTTCAATCTTCAGTCCTGTAGAAGGAAGGAAGGAAGGCCGACCAAGATCACCATTTGCTCACCTGGTAGAACATCCCTCCTCCGGTCTCACCAGTTCTTTGAAAAGAGGGCCTAAGCCAGGTGTGCCTGGCCGGGGAATCCAGGTGAGGGTGCAGGAGCTATTGTAACATTGCTTTATTCGGAGTCCTCCCCTGCAGAACCTCGAAGCCCATCCTTGCTGCAGTCCTTAGACAGCTTCCAGGTTGCCCAGGCCATTCTACCTTGAATTCACCTGATTTCATGGGAAGCTAAGCAAGGCTGGACTTGGAGAGGAGGAAATTTGCTGGGTTAATCTGCATTTTTCTCTCCTGTCCCGCTCTGTAGGGCAATTGCCACACTATTCTGTAAAAAGCTGCTTTATTTTAAAAGGTTTTGGGGCGCCCTACTTCGTGGTAGAGAGGTAGAGAGCAGGCACTGATGTCCTTGAGACCCGAAGAGATCTGAAGATCCTCAACTCTTTGGAATTAGGAAGCCGCTTTTCTCTCTCAAGCAGGGCTCCCAAAAAGCAAAGCAAATTGGTAGCAATCTCTAACCTTTCACCATCAGCAAGCACTCAGCCTCAAAACTGCAGCTTTGGTCTTCCCTGGAGATGGAAGAAAACAGACTGTTTCCAGCCCTTCTAAAGATGTATTATGTACTCACACAAAAACGGTATGGAGGCCAGGTTGCACACCCTTGATCCCAGCACTAGGGGCTAGAGGCAGGCAGATCTCCGTGAGTTAAAGGTCAGCTTGCTGTACATAGCAAGCTCCAGGACAGCCAGAGCCACCCAGTGAAACCTTGTCTCAAAAGAAAACCAAGTGTATCCAGAGGGAGGGCATGAACAGCCGACACAGGTCACTAGGAGTTCTTTGCTGAGTTCTGTGGATTTGTAATGTCTTTCTCCTCTATCTAAGGTCCCCTAGATCTTTGCAAGTTGGACCCCTGTGGGGGGAAATCTTCGTGTGTTAATCTGTATTCCACCTTTATCTGCTTGTGTTCGGAAGGCTGGTACTACAATAGTTCGTCATCACTGTGTGAGAGAGGTAAGTCACGAGGGATAACCATGGCAGAGCCCTGCATCTCATAGCTGAAGTGGGCTTTACAGGAATCCCAAAATGATAGTAAAGGGGGCAGATGACAGACCGAAGGCAAAGAAGCCGGGGGTGGGGGTGGGGGTGGAGGGGAAGAGTCTGCTTTTGACCCAGCCAATCCTGGGGAAGTAGAGATAGACTAAGGTGGATTCTCGCAAGCTAGGCTGAAGTTCTGGTGTGGGCTGAACCTTCCCTCTGCTGCTCCGGAATATGCTAGCTACAACGTGAGAGCAAGTGCTGTCAGAGTCCCTGAAAACTGACTATACAATAAGACCTATCTGCATTGTACAATTGCTACACTGGGGCACTGAGGCAGAAGAAGGCAGCAGGCTGGGAGCCTGCTCTGAGCTCTCAGAACTCCAGAAATGGACTTTGAAAGCGCCTCAGTACAAGCTGGGTTAGGTCACCCAAGTACCATGGATCCCAAAGCTGGCCTGTCTGAATCAGTGGTTCTCCCCCTGGGGGTCATCCAAGACCATCAGAAAACACGGATATTTACGTTACGATTCATAACGGCAGCAACATTCCAGTTATGAAGTAGCGACGAAAGTAATTTTATGGTTGGGGGTCACCGAAACATGAGGAACTGTATTAAAGGGTCGCAGCCTCAGGAAGGGTGAAGACCCCTGGTTTATCCGATACTTTTTTGTTCTGCTTCATGAATAAGAAGTGATTTTTCTTGCTAAAGCAGGTCAGTTGTATAGGAAGTAGATGGACTATGTTGCTCACAATAGTTAGAGATATGGCCCCTGAACTTTGTATTTTTAACACTACTAATCTGATTTCTCTGTATCTACTCTATGTAAATGATGCCCCCGAAGGTCCTTCCATTTTTAAGTAGTATGCACTAAGTTCAAGAATGAAAAAATAAGCCAAGCGCGGTGGTGCACTCCTGTAGACCCAGCACTTAGGGAGGTAGAGGCAGGTGGGATCTTTGTAAGATCAGTCCAGGACAGCCAAGGCTACACAGAGAAATCCTGTCTCGGAAACATACACACACATGCCCCAACAACAAAGTAAGCCAGACTTTAATTCCAGCACTTGGGCAACAGAGCAGGCAGTTCTCCATGAATCTGGGGGCAGCCTGGTGTACACATGGAGTTCCAAACCAGCCAGTGAGACTCTGCTTAAAGGAGGAGGGAAATGAAAAAGAAAAGACAGAAAAAAAGAAGAAAAGTAACATGCTTTAAACACAACATTGAAATGGTGCTATTGACATTAAGTAGTTCAGAAACGATCTGCCTGATTTTCAGGAAAGACATTCCCTGGAGAGATCACCATGAAATTTGAAGCAGCCGACTTGGAAAATAAAACCTCTGAAAACTATCAAAAATTGCAAAAGCATGTTGAAGACTTTGTAAGTATTTTTCCATTTTTCCAATCTGTGAAGTAGCTTCCTACAGGGTGTGGGGCTGGTCATGTGGCCAGATGGCACAACTGTGTCTGTTGTTGACAAAGTGAAATGCAACCCTCCTGGTGGGCAGATGGGTCCCCAGGGACTCTTGGGCTTCAGGGGGTTGCACACCTGAGACAGAGCACCTGCATAGGCCTGCCATACCTCTGGAAAGCAGCCGTGGAGCGCTGATCCAGGCCTGCCTGTTAAAGAAGCTATTGGCGTGGTTTTAAGTAGACAGGAGCTCTGATGTGTCTTAAATCATGTTGCCGGGCGTGATGGCACACACCTTTAATCTCAGCACTTGGGAACTCAGAGGGTGGATCTCTGAGTTCGAGAGTGCTGGTCTGGTCTACAGAGTGAGTTCCAGGACAGCCAGGGCTACACAGAAAACCTGTCGATCCCTACCACTGCCACCCAAAAAAAGGAGAGAGAGAGAGAGAGAGAGAACAAATGTGTTAGCAGGAAAGGAGTGGAGTGTGAAGAGCCATTCTAGAGCCTGGGAAACTTTTCATCCAGCCAGCCAGTGTTTAGATATCTGGGCTCAGCCAGGGTTGGGAGTACCTGGCTGAGCACTGGAGGCAGTGAACCAGTCTTACAGTTTCAAAAAGGATTTTTGGTTTGTTTTGGCTTGGTTTTTTTTTGAGACAGGATTTCTCTGTGTAGTCCTGGCTGTCCAAAATTCGCTTTGTAGACCAGGTTGGCCCAAACTCTCGTCGATCTGCCTGCCCCTGCCTCCCCCAGGGCTAGGATCAAAGGCGTTCACATATTACTTTGTGTGAGTGTGTCCTAGTGTTTGTGTCAGAGGACAACCTTCAGGAGTTGGCTTTCTTGACACTTTGCTGAGACATGGCCTCTTGTTTCTGCCACGCTCCGCATTCTAGGCTTGTTGGTGCTCCAACTTCTGGATAAGTCTTCTTTCTCTGTCTCCCATCTCATCATAAGACTGCTGGGAATACAGATTTGCATATCACATCCATCTTTTTGTTATTTTTCGGGTTTTTTTTTTTTTAGTTTTTGTTTTGTTTGTTTTTAAAGATAGGGTTCAGTAACAGATGTGTGTGTGTGTGTGTGTGTGTGTATCAGCTACATAAATACGTAAGTGTAAAATGCAAAGGGCTCAATAGTAGAGTACTTGCTCAATATGTACGTGGCTGTTGGTAGAGTGCCTGCCTGACACTCACAAGGTCCTAGGTTCGATCTCCAGCAGTCTATCACCTGGGTATGGTGGTACTTGCCTGTAATCTCAGCATTTCAGAGTCGGAGGTAGGAGAAGACTTAGAAGTTTAAGGTCATCCTTGGCTACATAGTAAGTTTGAGGCTAGCCTGGGCTACAAGAGGCCCTGTCTCAGGAGGGAGGGAAGGAAGGAAGGAAGGAAGGAAGGAAGGAAGGAAGGAAGGAAGGAAGGAAGGAAGGAGAGAAAGAGGGAGGGAAAGAGGGAGGGAAAAAAGGGAGGAAGGGAAGAAAAAGGAAAGAAATGTTTAAACCTAGAATATAATTAAAGTTTTTTTCACCTTGTTGTTGTATCTGTTATCCTCCACAGTTTAAAGACATATTTAAGGGTGATGATTTTGGACAGACTGTAATTCTTAAAGTGAGGTAAGTTTTCTCTGGACCAGTAAGGTACTTTGGAGGCAGCCTATCTTTGCTTCACTTCTGCTCTTCTCTTGAGCTCCCTATGCCACGAGCCGTCTTGTGTTAAGTCACAAGTCCAGAAGAGATAGCCACGGGACTGAGGTTGGCAAAGTGCTTGCCCTATATACAAACACAAGGAACTAAGTTTAGCGCCCCAGTTCCTAGGTGCAAAGCCTCCCTCAGTGGCCTGTGTCTGGGATTGGAGAATGGAGGCAGGATCCCGGGAGCTCATGGGCCAGCCAACCTAGCCAAACTGGTGAGCTCCTGGTTCAGGGAAGGTGGACTGTCCCTACCTCTCCACCGACGGGTGGGCCTGCAGGTCTGTGTAGAGCCATGGTGTTGCAGGATGGGTTTGCTGACATCATCAAGGATAGGGGCTACGTTAGGGGACAACAGGAGAATCTAGGAGACAGTGAGACAGTCATGCCAGGGCAAAAACAAGTACATGACCCCAAATATAGGGAGACAAGTCATGTAGCCGACAGGAATGTCATTGTTCAGATTGCTTACGTCACCGGGTATAACAGCCTGTGCTCATGAGCCACCGTGATGCTGTGTGAAAGCTACAGGCTACAGCTCTTGCCTGCTGCTGGACCTCAGGCTCCTCAGCAGGTCTGGCAGAGCAAAGGTCTACAAACGCAAGTGGAGGCACTTGGAGAAAAACACACCATGGAAGGCACTGGTGGGCAGCCAAGGCTTTCACTAGCTCTCAGATGCCACTTCTAGAATGGCAGCTGGTAATAAAGTTCTGGGGCCCAGAAAGGAGCCAGATGACCCCCTTGTCATGATCCAGGGAAGCATACAGGAAGTACATCATGGGACAGAACAGATTGTATGAGGGAAGAAGATGAAGATGCTTGTTAAAAAAAAACAAAAAACAGATCTCAGGCTGGCAAGATGGCTCAGTGGGCAAGATGACATTTGCCATCAAATTTGATGACCAGGGTTTGGTTTCCAGAATTATTCGGGGAGTTGTCCTCTGCCCTCCATATGTGTCCTGTAGCACTCATGAACTCACACATCTGCACACGCACACATAAATATAATTTAAACTTTTTTTTTAAAAGTCCTCTCAGTATATAATGAACAATGTAACTTCAGACACGGAGGAGGATGCGAATAATAAAGCTCTGACAGGTAGGGTGGCTCATGCTTTTAATCCCAGCACTTGGGAGGCAGTGGCAGGCGAGTCTCTGTGAGTTTGAGGCCAGCCTGGTCTATACAAGTGAGCTCCAGAATGGACAGTGCTAAACAGAGAAACCCTGTCTTGAAAAAAAAATTAATAAAGGGCGGGGGGATGAAGCTCATGCTTCTATGTAACAGAATCCGGTCTATGAGAAAGAGCTCAAGAGAGAAGCTAGAAAGAACTGTGGGCTGGAGAGCTGGGTTACTGGTTAAAAGCACTATCTGTTCCCCCAAAGGACCCAGGTTTTATTCCCAGGGTACCTAATGCCCTCTTCTGGCCTCTGTGGGAACCACACAAGCAGTGCATAGACATGCATGCAGGAAAAACACCCACACACAATAAAGTAAAATAAAACTTATGTTAAAGAAAATGTAGTGACCTCCTCCAAAAAAGAAATGTCATGACCCCCAAATGTCCCTTGCCCAGAAGCAAGATTGGGCAGCCCAAAAGAAGGCACGCTTCCTCAAAGCTTGGGGACTGAGCGAAAGTAGTTTTCTGTGATGATTTTTCCCCCTCTTTTTTTGTCTCAAGCACAAAACACCTATTGACCAAACGACTAAAAAATAATAATATTAAGGTGGAGAGCAACTGACGCTTGATGTCAGTCTCTGGTCTCCCTGTGAATGCACACACAGAAGAAGAGGTGGCCAGCCAGAGCGCCGCACAGGGAACTGTGTGGTTCCGGGCTGCCCCTAATATCCTAGTGACTCTGGCCAGCGTGAGCAGGCTGTGCCTTGGAGGAAGAGGGCTATTGATGGTTGACCTTGTTCGTATGGACCAGGCCACCAGATGGACTAGTTTGGCTAGATCTTTTGGTTGCAATTCATAGCTGGCTTGAGAACTCCAAGTACCTTCCAGTAGAATGTTGTTTTTTTCATTATCGCTTTCTCTGAACACACATCAGATCGAAGCCACCTGGCTGAAAATTTGACACTGTATTACACCCGGACCTCCATACGTGGTCTACAGTTGTGGAGATAGGACAATGGGTCAAGACTAGACGGCAACAGATTTGGGCATCAAGGAGGTTCAAATACTATTTGTTGAGTCTTCAGTCTGATTCATCCACTGACATCTTTATTTCGTTTTTAGCCCCACCTCGTCTCGGTCAGCAAGATCTGCAATAAGGGATAGTAGAAGCGATATCTTTGTATCAGTAATAAATATGTTTGGAGAAAATACAAGTCAAAATGAAACCACTGTGACTGCTGCAATCAAAAATGCAACTATTAATAACTCTGATGTGTCAAACTATACTGGTAAGTACTGAGCAGCTTAAAGTTTGCCTAGAGACCTAACTTTCTGTTAATCTTTCAATTATATGTGAGAAAGGGGCAAGTCCAGGGATTGACTGCTGTCTCCAACTTCCTCTCCTTTTTTTTTTTTTTTTCTTTCAAAACATGGTTTCTCTGTGTAGCCCTGGCTGTCCAGAAACTCATTCCCTGGAGCAGGCTGGACTCAAACTCAGAGATCTGCCTGCCTCTGTCGCCTGAGTGCCGAGATTAAAGGCGTGTGCCACTGCTGTCCAGCTCCAAATTTTCCTTTTTAAAAAGATTTTATTTAGTTAATTGTTTAGTTTTTTTTTTTTTTTTTAACCACCTGTGCATCTCTGTGTCACTGTGCAGTATGGAAGTCAATCCAGGCGTTGTTCCCCAGGAGCCATCTTCTACCTTGAGTCCGGGCCCCCTCCCTAGTGCTGGGAATGAAACCCAGGACCTCCTGGATGCTAGTCAAGTGTCCCACTACGGGGCAACCTCCCAGAAGTCTGCCTTTCAACAGGCAGGCTCTCATCTCCCTCATCTCTGAGCTCACTGATTAGGTTGGGCTGGCTGGCCAGCGAACCCCGAGGAGCCCCTCTCTCTCCACCTCTCCAGAGCTAGAATTACAAGTGGGCACCGCCATGCCTGCCCCTTTCCCGTGGTTGCTTGGGACTGGACTCAGGCCCTCATGCTGGCATAGCAGCACTTTAGTGACTCAGCCGTCTCCCCAACCCAACAGAAGTAAATAGGGTCATGTAGAGTTCCCCAACGTCCTTCCTCTTCCTTCGGGGCTTTACAAAGATCCTCCTCACTGTGTCAGGGCCTGGAGCATAGATGCTTTGAGACAAAGCTCTCCTACGGGGCCTGCCGCTGCTGTCCACTGATCTGTTTCCTCTGGGGCTCAGACTTTTATCTAGAGTAGTAGTTCGTATTGCCATTGCTGCTGTGCCCTGGGCCTCGTGCTGTTTGGCGCGAGACAGGACTTAGCACACACATGAAGAAGTTGAGGGTCCTCATCAGCATGTGGGCACTGACCACAGGTGCTAAGGACATCAGCTAAGGACAAGTTATACATTTCTCAGGATAGTCTTGGGGATCCTCCCCCCCCCCCCCAATTACAGTTCTCTCATTTTTACACTCCTGGGTTATTGCTATGCCTATAAACCCTGGTACAACTGAAACGGGTAAGTGCCAGCTCTGAGAAGTACTTTCGGGACCACCTCTCTGAACATCTCCCTCCCCTCTGAAACTGGTCGTGTGTGCTTAAGTAGATTAAGGGAGTACCACAAGCTGATGTCTAGAATAGCCACAGAGCGAATGGCCCAGGTAAAAGCCAAGGCCTCAGAACTCACAGGAAGTTCCTCAGGTCTGGCCACAAAAGCATATTCTCTTCTGGGCCTTCTTTCTCTCTAGATCTTGAATTGGAGGTTGTGCTGGCTAGTTTTATGTCAGCTTGACACAAGCTGGAGTCATCGGGAGGGAGCCCCAGCTGAGAAAATATCATCATAAAGATCAGGCTGTAGGCATTTTCTTAGTTAGTGATTGATGGGGGAGGGCCCAGCCTATTGCCCCTGGGCTGGCAGTCCTGGGTTCCATAAGAAAGCAGGCTGAGCAAGCTATAAGGAGCAAGCCAGTAAGGAGCACCCCTCCATGGCCTCTGCATCAGCTCCTTCCTGCTCTGTCTGAATTCACATCCTGATGATAAACAGTGATGTGAAAGTGGAAGCCAAACCCTTTCCTCCTCATCTTGCTCTTTGGTCATGGTGTTTCATCACAGTAGCAGCAGCCCTAAGACAGAGGTATTTTTAAGCTGCAGTGCGTTGGTTGCAGTTCAGGCCCCTTTTCAGAAAGAAGTAACGCCCCTTTTCTAGCTCCTCCTACCCTCTGCCCCAGGCCACTCTCAGACTCACCCTCTCACCCCTAGCGCTTGCAATCCACATTTAGACTAGCATTCTTGGACGGCTGTTCCAAGATGCTCCTGCTTAGCATCTTCCAGAGGATTCTCTGGCTTAGGAGCAAAAGTCAGGGGCTGGAGAGATGGTCAGAGGTTAAGAGCACTTCGCGTTTAATCTTAAAACCGAACTGAAGCTTGAATCCCAGCAACCGTGCCAGGTGCCTAACAAAATGCCTTTAACTCTAGTTCCACAGAATCTGACAGTCTCTTCCGGCCTCTGTGGGAATCTGTTCCCCTGGCATAACTCACACCCTCTCTCACACACGCATACTATAAAAGTTTTTAAAAATTCAAAATTTAGCGTCAAAAGTTGTGTGTACATGCCTTAAATTTCAGCACTCAGGAGGCTGAGGATCTCTGAGTTTGAGGCCAGCCTGGTCTACAAGAGTGAGTTCCAGGACAGTCAGGGCTACACAGAGAAACCCTGTCTTGAAAAACCAAAACCAAAACAAAGAAACAAACAAAAAAAAGCCTTCAGTATCCTGAGCCTAACATTTAAATGCCACCGTATCTACAAATGAACAAGAGAATGAAGGCTTACTGAGGTTCCCGATGATGTGGGCAGTGTCATTTACATTAGTTCTCTCTGTTCTCACAGCAAACATGTGAGCAGGAATTATTAGCTTCATTTTCTAGGTGGTGGAAACTTGGACCTATCAAGAAAGCCAAATGATTGAATGCCTGGATAGTCAGTGAGGGAGTGAAACGCTTTCACAAATTTTCTGTCTGGGTGTATGAAATGTGTTTTTTTTTGTTTTTTTTTTTTTAACTTTGTGGTTTGGGTATTTATTCCTCTCACAGATATAAATTTGTGTGACTATCGTGGTTGTGTGGATAATGGCACCGATAGTTGCCAAGATGCTTTACAATGCACATGCAAACTTGGACTGAAGAGGCCGCATTTACTGAGTTCTTTTTGTGTTCGTAAGTGTTCCAACTGCACCCAAACTTCCCTCACAGTTCTCACTTTCCCCCCTCTAGTATTCTCAAAAGACAACCATGGCTGCTTGAGTCCTCATGTGTGTTTTGACTTTAGACTAGACCCTGGGCTGAGAGCTGGTGAGGTGCCATGGTCACCTTCACCGAGGTATGTCCTTGTATTACTTAGAAAAACCAATGGACAAAACTGTAAGATGTTACATACAATGGGGGTTGAAGAGGTCACCTCTGGGTTGGTGAGATGGCTCAACCAGCAAAGGCTCTTGCCGAGCAAGCCTGGCGACCTGAGTTTATCCCCCAAACCCAGGTTAAGGTGGAAGCAGAGAACTGACTTTGCCTGTAAGGTTGTCCTGTGACTTCTACACGTGTGCCCTGGCATGTGCTCTGTATCACACACCACACACAAACACACACACACACACACACACACACACGAACACACACCAAGCTTTTTGATTGTTTCCGGAAATGACCTAGTAATCACTCTGTTTTAAAACTGCAGGTGTAAGCTGTGCTGAGCCCTGCAGCACAGAGGACAGGAAGCAATGCTTAACAAAGAATGACGGAACATGGGAGTGTGTGTGCATGGCGGGCTACCAGAAGGCTAACGGGAAGTGTGAAGAGTAAGAAATCCTTCCATCCTTACCTTGTCACAGCATAGCCAGGCTAGAGCTCGAAGCACACATGCGCTTTCGGTATCAGGAAGCTGACAAGCTGGCACGGGTTGGCGGGCACACAGCAAAACTGTGTCATCACCATCCAAGAGTGTTTGAGCATCCTGTATCTAGAAACCACAGTAGGTGGGACCTCTCATACATAAGATGGAAACATGCTAGGTGCCTATTACGAAACGAGGAAACAAAACTGAATGAGTGATGTGCCCTTCCTGGCCCGCAGGGTAGCAGTTGCCCCCTGAGAGGCTCCGTCTACTGCGTGCCTTTTAGATTCAGCTTCTTCTGAGTTGCCAGGCAAAATGAAGATGACAGAAAGAGCAAGGAAGGACAGGATGAAAGGCAGACAGGAAGGGAGAAGCGGAAACTGGGGTGGGAATTAAGGATGTTCTTTAATGTGGCCTCCTCTTGTGACTGTGTTCCAGGTGTCCATTTGGCTACAGCGGGGTGGATTGCAAAGACCGTGAGTACAGACACCCTAAATCACTAAACATCTAAGAGACACATGTCCTGCATCCCACATTCACGCCTGGGTGATGGGCAGCAACGGTCCTGCTGTTAGAACAGTTGACAGAACTGACAGCCAGGGGCGAGTGCCGGCCCTGCCTGCCTCTGCAGGGCTGGGAGAACCTGACTGAGCTCTCAGGAGTCACTGGGAACACGGGGCCTCTGTGCAGTGGGTAGCATGACCCATTTGCTGGAGGCCATTTGTTCTAGTTTCATTTCTGTTGCCGAGACAAACATCCTGGCCAAAAGCAGCGTCAGAGAGAAAGGCAGCCAGGCAGAGGTGGCTCACACCTTTAATCCCAGCACTCAGGAGGCAGAGGCAGGCAGATCTCTGTGACTTCCAGGACAGCCAGGGCTACACAGAGGAAACCCAACTTCTCCCTCCCCTGTCAAGAAAAGAGGGAGGTGGAGGAAGGGAGGAGAAAGAAAAAGAGGGGGGGAAGGAGGAAGGGAGGAAAGAGATAGGTGGGGGAGGGGGGCTTTGTTTGGTTTATAATTCCAGGATACATTCTATTATTTTGGGAAAATCAAGGGAGGAGCTCAAGCATTGCATCCACAGTCAAGAGCAAAAAGAAAATAAATACTTTGCTCCTTGCTCGCTGCCCTCTTGCTCCCAGCGAGCTTTCTTCTCTTACTGTTCAGGACCCCCTACCTAGGGAATGGAGCTTCCCACACTGGGCTGGGTCTTCCTGTATCAATTACCAAGTCAAGACAACCCCCGGCCCACAGGCTCACCCAGTTTAGACAGTGCCTCATTTGAGACTCTCTTCCCAGGTTAGGTTGGGCCAAGTTGACAGTTAAAGCTAACCAGAGCACTGTTCCTGTCTTTCCCTTTTCAGCCTTCCAGCTGATCCTCACCATTGTGGGCACCATTGCTGGAGCCCTCATCCTCATCTTGCTGATCGCGTTTATCGTCTCAGTGAGGTACGGGGCGGGGGGGGGGGGTACATAAGCTGCTCTCCAAATGCTCCTAGACTCTCCTGGGTGAGAAAGGAAACAGCGAGGCCGCCCTCCCACCACTGAGCTCTTTTCTTATTTAAATAATCTTCTTTCTTTTTTAAAAGGATTTACTTTTATGTTTTTCTATAAGTATGTGTATGTATGTATGTATGTATGTATGTATGTATGTATGTATGTATGT
>NW_026596064.1:13061679-13078310 GCF_907164565.1 Psammomys obesus
TGTATGTATGTATGTATGTATGTATGTATGTATGTATGTATGTATGTACAAGTGTATGTGAGTATAGGTGCCTGAGGAATCCAGAAATGGGTGTCATATCCCTAGAGTTGGGGCTACAGGCAGTTGTAAGCCAATCTGAGTGCTGGGACGTGAACTCGGGTCCTCTGTAAGAGCAGTAAATGTTTTTACCCATTGAATATTACTCTAGCCCTTACTTAATCCTATCTTTTTAAGTGGTGCTACACATATATACATGGTTATACATCCTTTATGATTTAATTTGTTTTTGGCTCAAGTTAATCTTTGCTTCATGCTAATCAGACCTGACAATCAGTTGTCTACGGCAGAGGCAGGCAGATCCCTGTGAATTCGAGACCAGCCTGGTCTACATAGTGGTTACAGGACAGATAGGGCTCTGTAGAGAGACCCCGTCTCAAACAACAGAAAAACAACTTTCCATTAGCACCCTTGAACTCAAGTTATGCAGAGCTGTACACACCTGTAAACTCAGTACTTGGAAGGTGGAGGCAGGAGGATTAAGAGATAGGGCTATCCTCAACTACGTAGCAAGTTTGAGGCCAGCCTTGACTATATGAGATCCTGTCTCACAAAAACAAAATCCAGGGCCAGGCTCAGTTGCCAGACGGCTTGGGTAGCCGCCTGCATGAAGACCTGGATTTGCGCTCTAGCATAGCATAAACCAGGTGTGACGGTGGGTGGGGGTAAGAGTGGGGATAGGGTGGGAGGAGGCCGGAGGCTCAGAAGTTCCAGCTCATCCTTGGTTCATGAAGATTTTCAGGCCGGCCTCAGCCCTAAGACAGTCTCAAAACAAGCAAACATATACTTAATTCCACCAACGTTGTTATATAACTTCCCACAAACCAACCCCCTACCTAGGACCCTGCTGAACGATCCCAAAGCAAGCTCTGCAGAAACCTTGGGGCTTCAGCTCTCCCAGGAGTTAGGCAGCGAATACTGTGACCCCTTTCCCATCTGCAAGCGGCAGTGGGATTCGCTTTGTGAAAAGCAGCTACTTTCCCCCCTAACCTTTAGCATTTAGCTCAGGCCTTTCCCCCCTATAACTGTAGAGAATGGACAGGTACTCAGGTTTTTTGTTTTGTTAGTTCGGTTGGTTTTCCCAGACAGGGTTTCTCTGTGTATAGCTCTGGCTGTCCTGGAACTCTCTCTCTGTAGACCAGGCTAACCTCAAACTCACAGAGATCCGCCTACCTCTGCCTCCCCAGTGCTGGGATTAAAGGTGTGAGCTAGCCACGGGGTGAATCTTATTTTTGAATTGTATGCATTTGAGGGGTGCGGTATGATGTTTGATGTTAACTCTTCCCAGAGCAAAGCTTGGACCAGCCACATGGGCATCCAACTTTCTCACTTCTAGGAAGAGAAGCAGACCATTCCTGGTTTTGCAGCGAGTCCATGCCCTCTTTAATGATTGTCCTGGCCCTCCAGAGACCAGAGTTCCTATAGAATGGTGTGGCCTTCTGACAGCTTCGCCTCATGGCTCCTTTATCCTGTGGCAGAGAGAGTCAGGGTTCCTGGGAATACAGCATTAAGTTCCGCTTCCTTGATCAGTCCATAAGGAAGAGGAGCTTTTGCACAGAATGTCAAAGGCAGGATCGCCAGGGTATCCCCAGCGTAAGCAAAGCTGGCTACCTAAGGTACCGGGCGAGTGACTTTCCCGATGTGACTGAAGCACATCGGGAAGGTGTGCTGGGAGTGGCCTGCGTCCTTACCCTCTTGATCTGGCTCATGGGCAGGAAGGCGCGTAGACTCATAATTACAGTGAGGCTGGACGACACCTCTGTGAGGACAAACGCTTAGATTTGGCTTAGAATTCCCCCACTGGAGGCCGGCCGTTGACGGGCCCAGCCAGAGTCCTCTCATCTTGCCAAGCCCTACTTCCTTTTTCTCTCCATTGTGTATGCGCGTGTGGTTTGTGGCCATTTTCGTAAGCATGGATACCCTAGTGCGGTACTGTGCATGCTCGAGACTAAGCCGGCCCAGGGTTCATCCCAGCACTCAGGAAGCGGAGGCAGTAGGTCTCTATGAATTGAAGGCCAGGCTGGTCGACCCAGTGAGTTCCAGGACAGCCATTGGGACACCGTGAAGCCTGTCTCACAAAACAAAACTTTCATCCCTGGGTCCTAAGTCGTTTTTTACTGATTATAGATCAACGAAGAAAAAGAAGGATGTGGAAGAGCAGAAATTGATCGAGGATGACTTTCACAATGTGCGCCTGCAGCAAACCGGCTTCAGCAACTTTGGAGTGGACAAGAGCATCTTTCCTAAAGTCCGGACAGGGATCCCAAGTCAGACCTCAAATCCCTACGAAAACCATCGAAGCATGCCCCGCCCAGACTACTAGGTGAGTGCCCTCTCTCTCCCAGACAGGCAAAGGAAAACGGAAGTGCGGCTGGAGAGGTGGCTCATCGGTTAAGAGCACGTGTTGTTCTGGCAGAGGACCTAGGCCTGGTTCCCAGCACCCACGTGGTGATACACAGCCATCACCCAACTCTAGTTTCCTCAGGATCCAATGATCTCTTTGACCTTTACATATATTCCAGGCAAGCACCTGGTACGCATATGCAAATGCAAGCAAGCAAAACACTCAAACGTATAAGAAAAAGAAATTTAAAAAAAAATTAGCAGGGCTGGAGAGATGGCTCAGAGGTTAAGAGCTCTGGCTGCTCTTCCATAGGTCCTGAGTTCAATTCCCAGTCAAGCACTTGATGGCTCACAACCATCTGGTATGCTCTTCTGCTGTGCAGGTGTACATGCAGACAGAACGTTGAATACATAATAAATGAATTTTCTGAAAAAGAAATTAGCAAACAACCAAAGAGGTTGTTTGAAGCAAAGAGGCCCCACCCATTGCAATGGCTATCACTTGGCTATCACTGACACTAACGGCCATTTACATGGTGTCAGCTTTGTCCCGGAATTTCTCACGGCTTCTAGTTCCTCTTTTATAAAACAGAGTGGCTCAGTCTTAGCATCCTTGAGTGCTTCTAACTTATCCACTGGTGAGGTCGCTCATCCGGTAAAGGCACTTGCCTCTGAGCCTGATGGCCTGAGCTGAATCCCAGGACCCATATGCTAGAGCGAAAGAACCAACGCCCACGAATTGCTCCCTGGCCTCCATATGCACACTGTGGTACGTGTGTCCCCGCCTCTCAAGTGTGCAAATGTCATAAATAGACAAAATGGAACCTATCCTCCAGCCAGAGCCAATCGTAATAGCTCCTCAGGATATAAGAAGAGAGCAAATGCAAGGCCTGCCTGAGCTCCAGAATAGCCAGCCTCGAAAACTCAGCAACATGCTGTCTCAAAGGAAAAGAGAATGATTTGAGAGCTTGAGAGTGGGAGAGAGTAGATGAGGAGAACAATCAAGAACAAAATACAAGATGAAACTCAGTACTTTGCATTACTAAAATAGTAATTAAAAGGGGCCTCAGTAATATAGCTTGAGGCCCTATATATGAGTTATAATACCAAAAACAAAACAAAAAATTAAATTAAATATCCACTTCCATGACTACGCCGCTTGGGATGGCAGCACCCGGGCTGTAAAGGGTCTAGGTCAGGCACGGAGAGAATGATGGCTACGGGGTAAGTCCGTGGGAACCTTGTGAGCCAAATGCACACAAGCAGCTCTCTTCTTCCTCCACATCCCCGGGCAACAGTTTACTTCCGAATCCAGCGCCGGGGCTGGAGAGATGGCTCAGCAGTTAACAGCTCCGGCTCTTCTTCCAGAGGAGCCAGGGTTGATCCTCAGCACCCACATGGCAGCTCACAACTGTCTGTAACTCCAGTCCCAGGGCATTCAGTGACCTTTTCTGGCTATCACAGGCATCAGGCACACACATGGTACAGAGACATACATACAGGCAACACACACATATAATAAAATTCCATATATATTATATAGATGTGTATATGCATCATACTATATGTATGTATTATACACACACACGTATATATGTATTATACACACACACATATATATACATACATATATTCTAGTGCCTTAGGCCATTCCTGAAGAAAAAAAAAAGTCTATTCCAAAAAAGAAGTTTGGCCAGAATTATTTTGTTTTTCTAGGAGGACTTCTGAAGACTAGTTGGCCTGGGGCTGATAAGAGGTGACTCTAGAGGAAAGAGGGACAAAAACCTGAGGTACAGGAAAGGAAGGAGAGAAAGGAAGGGGTAGGGAAGGGAAGAGAGAATAAAGAAGATTTGTTAAAAAGAAAAATAAATCAAAGGGAGCTAAGCAGAGGGCTTAGTGAGTAAAGTACCTGTTGAGCAAGCAAGAGGACCTGAGTTCAACTCCCCAGCCCCCCCCTAAAAGCTTGATCTCCAGGCATACATTCCATGCAAGCACTTACACATTCACGAACATGTACGTACACACAAATGAATCAAATTTAAAAGAGAAAGAAAAGGGTCTTGAAATGTAGCTTAAAAAAAAAAAAAAGAAAACCTCAAACATTGAAAATAACAAAAAACAAACCATACAAAAAAAACAGGGTGGACATGATATCGTATGCTTTTAATACTAGCATTCAGGAAGCAGAGACTGGCAGAGCTCTGTAAGTTTCAGGCTAGCCCGGACTACCTGTGACTTCCAGGCTAGCCCAGCTGGGGCCACATATCGAGACCCTAGCACATAAAAACAAAACAAAACAAATGTGATGGAAAATACCAGCAGACATGCTGGCATTCTGTGAAGCTGAAGCATGAGGACCACACATCTGAAGTTAGGTGTCTTAGTTACTTCAGCCATGACAAGACCCATGACCAAGACCACTGTAGAGGAGTTTACTGAGGCTTACTGAGTTCACTGAGTGCATGACCATTGTGGTGGAGAGCATGGCCGCCGTCAGGCAAGCATGGCACTGGAGCAATAGATGAGAGCTTCTATCCTTATCTGAGAGTAGGAGGCAGAGAGAATTGACTGAGAATGGTATGGGCTTCTGAAACCTCAAAGCCCACCTCCAGTGCTATGCCTCCTCCATCAGGGCCACAACCCCTAATCCTTCCCAAACAGTTCCACCAACAGGAACCAAGTATTTAAACACGTGTAAGTCAACAGGGGTCATCCTCATTCAAACCTCCACATCAGGGTGGGCCATGTAGATCCCGTCTCAAAACAAATAAGCAAACACCCCAAAGATATAAGGAAGGATAGGGAGAAAGCTGAAGGCAAAAAGTGTTAAAAGACAGATCTCAATTTTCCCCTGTTGCTGTTCGGAAGTCTTCTCTAAGCCCTGTCTCTGTCTCTCTCTCCTCCTACACAGAATAAGAATTGGGAGTCCTCCCTAGCCCAGCCCACACAAGCTGTGATCTTGAGTGTTTAGAGGACAAGGAGAAACAGGCAGAGACAGAGGTCTGACCTCCAGGGTTCCTCTCCACCCTGTCTGCCAACCCCTCTAAGTATGGACCTGTGTGAAGACTTGCTGCTTGCTGAAGACACACCTATGAAATTAAATGTACAGCAACACTATGGGCCTTTGTAAGCGTTTTTTCTCCACTTGGTACAAAATGCTATGATGGTGATTGGTGTGGGGCTTCCCTTTCCCGATGGGGCAACAGTTAGCTTCTCCAATCTAGAGGGAGCACCCTCTGGGCAGTGCCACTCCTGAACAGACAGCGGCTTGTGATAGGCCCTCACCTCAAGAAGACAGGCAAGAGACACAAGCACCTCCTAGCTGGGACTAGATCTGCCCTCCATGGGGGACAGTCAAGTCCTTCAGACGTTAGTTGGTAGGAGAAGCAGGAAAAAACATGAGCATATGGACTGGAGAGATGGCTCAGAGGTTAAGAGCACTGGCTGCTTTTTCAGAGGTCCTGAGTTCAATTCCCAGCAACCACATGGTGGCTCACAACCACCTATGATGAGATCTGCTGCCCTCTTCTGGCCTGCAGGCAGAACACTACATTCATAATAAAATGAATCTTTAAAAAAACAAACAAACAAACAAACAAAAAAAAAAACATGAGCATAGGTAGTGGAGAGAGGCCAAGGAAGCCACGCTGGGGAAATGAAGGAGGAAAAGGAAGCAGGTGGCATCTTCTCCCCTGATGTTGTCCCTCCTCAGGCAGCAAATGGGTACTCTCAGGGGCTGCCCCCCCCAGGACACAGATTCTGGGAAGGTCCTAAAAGCAGGAATCAGGGTGAAGGCCTGTGACACTGCAGGGCTTCGGTCTGGAGCGATGTCAAAGGTGTCCACTCTATGACGCTCCACTGGGCCTCAGCCATGTGGAAGCTTAGCAGTGTCCACCAACGCGTGTGTACACACACGTGTACGGGATAATACAGCCACCTGTCTTTTCAAATGTTAATCGCGCCCTTGTGTCTGTCTGATGTCCGGTCCTCTCAAAAGGTATTTTTATTTGTTGTTGTTGTCATTATTATTATTATTTGTTCTTGACTGTTCATTGTGCAAGGCAATGATGAAATAAAACATATTTGATAGACAGTGTCCTTTCTTCTGGGAGTCTCATAGCAGTGAGTCTTAGTTTGTTTCTGTTTTGAGATAGGGTCTCATGTATCCCAGGAAAGGGGGCCCCATCCATCTACACAGCCCTGGGGAAGCTCTGTGGGATGCAGGCTTTCCAGTGTAACTGGCTTCCCCCCCCCCCCCCTCCCCCCAGCCAGCGTTTCTCTGTGGAGCCCTGGCTGTCCTGGAACTCACTTCAGAGACCACGCTGGCCTCAAACTCAGAGATCATCTGCCTGCCTCTCCACCACCGCCACACTGAGTGTGGCCTTGCGCACAATCCCTCACCTGAACTTCGGTGGAATCACAGCTGTGTTTGTCGTTGGGACCTTAGGAGGGGAGGAATTCTAGCAACGGCACAATTCTGCCTGGCTTTCGAATTGGGACAGCAGACAGGACCAGGCATGCTACAATTTTTCAATTGTGTGTATGAGAGAGAGAGAGAGAGAGAGAGAATATGGACAGGCAGACAGATGTGTACCACAACATATACATGGGGGTTAGAGGACGATCAATTCTCTTCTTCCACTTTCACATGAATCCTAGGGATCAAACTCAGGCCACCAGGCTTGCTCAGCAAGCACTTTGCCTGGTCTCTCTTAAAATTCACTTGATTTATCCAGTGTTTTGGCAATGGAAAGTGGATTAACATGGGTGAAACCCAGACATTTAGATACCAGCACATTAAAAGAAAAAAAATCATCTGAATAGGTCAGGAAACCATCCTTCCCTCTGGCCAGGTAGGAAAACCACACCTTAAGCACTCTCCTGTGGAAGTACCATTTCATTCCTGTCTCAGCTCATTCCTAGAGGCCGGCAAACTTCGTGGTCAGTAGATGGCGCTGTCTCCCAAAACTTTCGGGGAAACTCCACTCGAGCCATTCTTTCAAAAAGGCTCATTTATTTCTTTCATCTTTTTTTTTTTTTTTTTTCCATGTGGGAGGTTTATTAGGGGAAGGGGGGAGAAGGGAGCAGAGACAGAGAAAGGAAGAGAAAGGGAGAGAGAGGAGAAGAGAGGAGGAGAGAGAGAATCAGGGAGCAGAAGAGGAAGAAGAGAGAGAGGGAGCAGAAGAGGGAGAAGAGAGAGAGGGGGAGGCTCATTTATTTCTAACTGCTGACTTCCTCTCTTCCTTGCTTGCTTGCTTTTTCATTTGTTGTTTGCTTGGGAACAGGGTCTTAGGTAGTTGGCCCTGAATCTGCCATACAGCCAAAGGATGACTGGTCCACCTGGCCTCCCCCTCCCAAGGGCTAGGATTACAGGTGCTCATAAGAATCATTGTTAACTTTATTTTTTAAGTGTGTGTGTGTGTGTGTGTCCATCTAATACCACAGCATGCAAGTGAAGGTCAGAGAATGTCATTGGCGAGTCAGTTCTCCCCACCGTGAACTTCAGGTACTGAAGTCAGATTTTCACACCTTCAAGGCGAGTACTTTGGTACACTGAGCCATCTTTGGGTCCTTAGTCAGCATTTATGCAGTCGTGGGGAGCAAACCCAGGCCTTCACACATGCTAGGCACACACGGTGCCAACTGAGCTATAGCCCCAGCCCACTCTGTAGTTGTTGTCTTTTGTTTCTAGACATGGTCTCGCTATGTAAACTGTGGTATCCTGCAACTCATTGTGTAGCCCAGGCAGGCCTTGAGCCTGTGATAATCCCACCTCAAAATCTATAGTTGTTGGCACTTCAGGAGTGTCCCATTATGCCTGGCTTGGCTGCGCTGTATTAAGATATTTGCAACCTTTTTACGAGAGCCTTAGACCAACAACCTCTTTTGTTGTTATTCTGATATAACTGAGCGAGCATGGTGCTAGGGGTTGAACCTGGCAAGTCATCCATTCTCATTAAACACTTACTCCACCATGGAGCTACATTTCCAGAACTGAGCAATGCTCCTGTCACATAAAACTGAGTACGACTGTTTAGATAATAAACATTTTATTTGCCAGGTGTGGTGGCACAAGCCTTTAATCCCAGTGCTTGGGAGACAGAGGCAGGTAGAGCTCCGTGAGTTCAAGGCCAGCCTGGTCTACAAATTGAGTCCAGGACAGCCAGGGCTACACAGAGAAACCCTGTCTTGAAAAAACAAAAAACAAAAAACAAAAAACAAACAAACAAAAAAACAGAAAATAAAATAAGTGAATAAAAAAATAAACATTTTATATTTTATTTAGTGGTAATTTTATGAAATAAAAAAAGGAGATAAAGCTATTTCCATGGAAAATTCCTTCAGTTAAAAAGAAAAACAGAAGGTTCCCAGCAAGAAGTTTTTGTTTTCCATCATCGTCTGTGAGGCGAGGAAAGGCTGTTGGGACTTCCCAGTGTTCTCTGTGTATTCTGATTTGGCCTCAGTTAACAACACACAGCACAGAAAGAAAGGCTAGAGAGGGGCCCTGGGAAGCCTGGAGCACATATGGAGGAGTTTCCACCTCACAGTTGGGAACTGCTCTCTTCCGTTCAAGGGCAGAGGCAAGCCATTCAAACTGCCATTCTGCAGGCCTGGGAATTCCTGAGCCCACAGGCACAGCCCTGGCACATTCCAGAAAGCTCAGTGGCTTCTTAGTGAAAAGCAGCGGCAGTAGCCAGTCTATGGCAGGACGCTCCCTGGAAGCCAGGGACGATTCTTAGTACCTCTTATGTAATCTCCCTTACTTCTCATGACTGTTATGAAGTAGGCAGAATTATTACTCCCTTTCAGAAGCTGAGTGAGGCGAAGTCACTAACTTGGGCAAGTCAGAAAGCTAGTAAAACAGCCGGCCATGATGTGAGCCCAGACAGTCCAGCTCATAGAGCCGGCTTCCATGACACAAACGACAAATTGTCCACATTGTAACGTATGAGACCCACCTCTGAACTGGACAGTGTCCTTTATTTCCTGGGCCTTGGTGACAGATGCAGTGGAGGAAATACAGGCTTCACTTTCCCAGAACTGATGAGCTCACGAGCCTTCACAGTCCCAAAGCAGAGCAGTTTTTCCATTACTAATGTTCGAATCACCCCATACTCTCCCTGGTGGAGTTAAGCATTTTAAATCACCCAAAACGAGGCTGAGAGCTGCGCAGGTGTTGAGACACTTGTTGCCTTTGCAGGGGACCTGGATTAAATTCTCAGCACCACAAGGTGGCTAATCTGTAACTCTTCCAGGGGATACGATGCCCCTTTTGATCTCCACAGGGACCAGGCATGCAACATGGTGCATTCCCACACACGCACATTCAGGCCAAACATCCAGTCATATAAGGTAATAAAATAAACAACTCGTTTTTAAAAATCACCTACAATATTCTCGCTTGTTACTTTTTACCTCGGGCCTGGCTCTGCTCTGAGGACCTTCCAGCGTTTTCCACAGATCCTAGCCAGGAAGGGGCTTCTGAAAGGCCATGCCCCTCCACCCCCATCTTAGTTCTGTACTAGGAAGAAAGTCCTCTGTGGTATTCATGGAATGTAAGGAGCATGCTAGGGCAAAGAATGTCCTGGAACATAAAAGCAAATCAGTAAGATCCCAGCTAAGGAAAGGCATCTTTGGGAGTTTTGTTGTTTTTGACACAGGGTTGGGTGCAGCTCAGGCTACAGAGTCCTGATTCTTCTGACTCCATCTCTTGGGTGCTAGGATTATAGGCGTGTGCCACCATGCACAACTGAAAAAGCATCTGTGAGCCAGTTCTGATTAAGAGTCATCACTGTGGTGGCTTGAATGTAATGGGCCCCCTGTAGGCTCATAGGGAGTGGCACTATTAGGAGGTGTGGCCTTGTAGGAGGAAGTGTGTCACTGGGGGTGTGAGATTTGAGATTTCAGATGCTCTAGCCAGGCCCAGTGTTTTTAGAACTCTCAGGTACTCTCCAGCACCAGCCTGTGTCCCAGCCGCCATGCTTTCCGCCATGAAGATGATGGACTAAACCTCTCAACTGTAAGCCAGCCCCAGTGAAATGTTTTTGTTGGGATTCAGACCCAGGACCAGTGGCTAAGGTGCCCACTAGCCAAAGTACAACTGGCCTCGAGGTTCTCCCACCATCCCTCTGTCCCTCCCTGTTACAGGGTATGGCTGGCAGGCCCTGCCCTCTGCCCTGAACATTTAGCCCAGGGGCTGGGAATCCCCTTTTCCAGAAGCTTTTCCTTATATAATGCAGACATTTTACACACACTCTCTCTGCCTCTTCTCTCTCCTCTTTCTCCGCACGTACTTTCTCTGTCCTGTGTCTATGTCCCCTCCATGGCCCACCCCCGCTTTTTTGTCTCCTTCTGCATGGCCACTTCACTGACCCCTCCTGTGAGGTCAGGGAACTCGCCCAAGACCGGCCCACAATAAACCTGAATTTTACTCTAATTTGCCTTGAACTGGCGTATTAGTTTTCCTTTGTAAGAATTGCCATGGTTATGGTGTCTCATCACAGCAATAGAACTTTGGCCCAGACAATCACCATGTAAAAAATATCTGTTTGTGTGAGCATGTGCACGTATGTGTCTTGTCACAGGTGTGCTATGGCACTCTTGTGGAGGTCAGAGGACAAGTTGGCAGTTTTCCACTGCCACTTTAGGAGATCCAGGGATTGAACCCAGGCCATTAGGCCTGTGCTTACCAGGAAAGCCATCTCTCTGGTCCTCACTTCCATTTTCTTAGTGAAAACAATTAAGGACTACAATTACCCTCTAAATTATACATGTCTCATTCCATTGCAGGACATCATTTTCTGTGATTAACCTGAGTTTCACGCTTTGAAAAAGCTTACAGAAGTATTATACATAGACATTTGGATAATGGACCTACTTGATTATCTCAATAATGTGGTCTCTCGTTCTCTTCTAGCTCTCTGCTGAAGCTTCAATGCACGTGATCCTGAGTCTCTTCAGCGTCTGGCAGGAAGGGAGAGCATGGCGAAGCTTGAGAGAGAAGCTCTTAGCTGTCTGGCCCAACCTGGCAGTGACTTGGACGGCTTAGTGGTGAGGGAGGACCCCATCCAACCCCTTAGCTTATATTGCCTGTCGCCATGTGTTGAAAGGTGTTGTGTTCCCTCTCAGTGAAGATTCAAGTGTGGTTAGAAATGAGTGTCGCAAGAACAGCTATAAAGCATAGTCATGCCTGGCTTGCCCCTGAGTCACGTGACTTGGAAGACTAGCGGTCAAGGTAGAGGGAGCTCTAGGGAATCCTCGGTTTCCACCTCCCAAATTATGAAGTGTAACACAGAATCAACTAATGTTAACTGCCTGCCTGCTGTGTGCCGGGTGTCTAAGGAGGCCGGGAGAGGGAATGAGAGCCCTGAAATTGGAGTTACAGGCAGGATGGAGTAAACTGCATGATGTGGGTGCCAGGAGCTGAACCTGGGCCCTCTGGAAGAGCAGCAAGTGCTTCTAACAGTTGAGCCATCTTATCAGCCCCGGATATTGTTTTTAAATATTTCAGTTTAGGCTGTATGTGGCAATGTTTATCTGTAATACCAGCAACTGTGAGACACGATGCGGAGGCAGGAGTTTGAAAAGGTTACAGAATAATGAAACCTTGCCTCAAACAGTCAACAAACCCTGAAAATCATTTCATAAAGGCTGGGGGGAAAACACATTCCCTTTGGAATATATGATTTAAAAAAATATTTTCAAGCCTCGCCTCTTGAAGACTGCTCTCAGGAAAATGAAGTAATTAAAAATTCCAGAACTGATGATGATTATATGAAGAGAGGTGAAAGACATACTTGCCAAGTGTCTGCTAGCTATACCATAATAAATCTCAAATTCTTGTGTGGGGCTGCTACTGCCTCTCCTCCTCCCTCAGACCTGGACTGGTCCTCTTGCCTTAGCTTACTGAGTGCTGGGTTACATCAGAAGCACTGTGCATACCCATCTTTCATAGTCATCATCTATATAAGAATCTTTAAATCTTAAAAAAAAAAAGACTTAGCTTATTTTTCCTTTGTATGTATTGGTATTTTGCCTTCATGTATGTCCCTATGTGGTGCACATGTGAATGTCTTCATAGTTCAACAGACAGGTGTGTGCGAGCTGCCATATGGGTGCTGGGAGTTGAACCCAGGTCCTCTCAAGAGCAGCCACTTACATTTTAACCACTGAGCCATTTCTCTATCCCTCTAACTATTCTTTGAATGCTAACAGACACATAATGTAAAATCTATCATCTTAGCCATTTTAAGTCTAACATTCTGTGCCGATACTGCTACCCATTGCTAGAACTTTTCAATTATCCCAACCCAAAACTCTATACTCATGAAAAAACTCTCCATTCTCTCCTCCCTCCAGCCTCTGGTAACATCCGTTTTACTTGTTTCTATGACTTCGCCTGTTCTAGACACTTTATACAATTGTGGGCATGGTGGCACACCCCTGTAATCTTACCACTCAGGAGGTGGAGACAGGAGAATCCATAATTCAAAGTCATCCTCTTCAGCTACAGAGAGTTCAAAGCCGGCCTGGGCTAGATGAGAGTCCCTTCCTCCAACACAAACACGTGAAATTATATAATATCTGTCCCTTTGGGTTTGTCTTATATCACATAGGGTGTTTTTAATTTTGCAGTGTCAGAATGCCATTCTCTTTCTTTCTTTCTTTCTTTCTTTCTTTCTTTCTTTCTTTCTTTCTTTTTTTGAGACAGGGCCTCTCTATATTGCTCTGGCTGTCGTGGAATTCACTGTATAGCTCAGCTGGCCTCAAATTTACAGATGTGCCTGCCTTGGCCTTTGCCTCCAGAGTGCTGGGATGAAAGGTGTGTGCCACCTCACACGGCTCTATTTCTTCCTAAGATCAAATAACAGATCATCATATTTGCTCATCACCCGACACTTTATTATCTGTGAACACTTAGAGGAAGGATTCTTGAAGGGGGTGGGGGGAGGGCACGCAAACCACAAAGCAGTTCTGAATTAGAAAAGGTATCTTTAAACCAGCTTTGAGGCAGCCTGGATTGCTCGGAAGTCATGGCTTATGGCAGGTCTAGGCAGGCTGAGGACACCCAGAGAACCACCAGATAAGACTCCAGGAGGGGCTTGGGAAGAATTAGGGCAAGTTGGATCATAGCCCTTTACAGCTGCAATTTAGGTAAACGGTGGTCTGTGCCAGGTGTGGGACAAAGTGGGGTATTTCCACAGCTACTAAGTGCCCGTTTTGGGTGCAGAGAAGATGGGATATTGTGGGGCCTGAACTTAACGCGTGGCAGAGCACAGGGAAGCTATTGCCAGCCTTCAGGCCACAACTCTCCTTCCCGCTGACCCATCCGGCATACTCCCGCCAGACAAATCAACCCTCCCTCGCACAGCCTTTGATCAGTTCCCATAACTTAGAACCACAGCCTCTCAGCTGGGATAAGAGTAGCCGCAAGGCCAATGCCCTTAGGGACAGGTAATCCCAAGATGGACCTGAGCTGCTTTTACCTGACAATGGTTGGGCAGCCGGTATGAATTTTAAGTCAAAACAAAGGAGGCTGTTACAGGGTACGGTATTCGCATACGGTCTGAGGGTGAATTTTGAAGTTTGCTATGGATTGCTCCCTTTTTGCCTATGCACACTACAGTACGAACTGACTCCTGCCAGTACCGTCCAGTCAGAGTCTGAAAAGAGGGCACAAACCAAGCTTAAGACCCAAATACCTCAGGTAGGTTTTGCACCCACACCTCCAAGTCCCGCCCTTCCAGCTGGTTTTTGACCTGCAAAGGTTAGGCTGCCTTACTTCAGTCATTCTCAGTTTCTGGGCAAAACATCCCGGCAGTCAGTTCGCCCATCTAAATAACAGTCGGGACGTTGGCAGTACTCAAGGAAGCGAGAACTTTGCCCTATGCCTGCTCAACAGTGTGCCCTCGGCTTCACCTGTGCCTCTACGCTCCACGTGTCCTCCCTTGCCCATCCCAAGCCTGGCGTCTTGGCTCAATACGCCGGGCGCCTCTGTCCCATCTCGGGCGAGGCTCGGACTGGCATGGGCTCCCGAAATGACGAAATGCCCTGGCAGATCCGAGTGGTACCTGCCCTCGATCCTGAAGTCATACTGAGATTGCTTTGGCCCAAGTAGTCTCTGCGGGCCTAATGGGGCGCTCCCTGCACCCTCCCGTAGTTGCTAAGACCCGGGAGGGAGCCCCTAACTAGAAGTTTCGAACTCCCCAACCCTCCCCCGACCCCACCTAGAGCGTCGGGTATGACAGCCAACCTGGGCACCCAGGGACCTAAGCGTGCCGGCGGGTCCCGGCGCAGGGCGGAGCTGGTCCGGCCCGGAGCTCGCCCCGCCCCGTCCCGCCTTAGCCGTAAACTGACCGAGTGGCGGCCCGCGGGAGAGAGAGGGGAGGAGAAAGCCGAGGAGAGTGGGGCCGGGCTGCGGAGGGAGAAGGCAAGGGGGCCTCGCCGGGAGCAGACACGCGGGGGGGACTCGGCGACGGTGCGTCCCGGCCAGCCAGGCGAGAAGGATGACGGTGGCGGCGGGGCGCGGGCCAGCCCGGCTACGGGCGCCGTGAAGCCCGAGCCCAGCGCCCGGCATGCGGCTGCGCTCCCGGGCCTCGGCCCCGCTCCGTCCCCGCCGCGCGCCCCCGCCGAGCGGCGCGCACCATGCCGCGGGTGTCCGCGACCCTCTGCGCCTGTGTGCTCGGGCTCTGCGCGCTCGCGCCGCGCCTCGCAGGTAAGCCACGCCGCCCACCGCGCCGCCCGCTCGGGAACTTTTGCTCGCCCGCGGCCGCCTGCAGGGGCCCGAGGGTGCGCGGCACCCCGGAGCGCTCCCCGGTGGGACGGCGGGGCGCGGGGCTTCGAACCCGCGGGTGCTGGCCGAGCGGAGGGGGAGCCCTCCCTTCCCGTGTAAACAGCGTGCGGCTGGTGGCCGGGCCCGAGGGCGCTGGGGACTTGGGGAGGGGAAGGCCTCTCCCGCCCGGGGCTGGGGCCCCCGGCTCTGCGCTCGCCTTTACAAAGCGGCCCTTGTGACCCGCCCGGAGAGCGGCGTGGAGAATGCAACTTTCTCTGCGCCTGGTCTAAATTGAAAGTTGTCACCTCTCCCCGCTTGTCCGGAGTGTCGCGGCCCCCACCTGGGGTGACTCCGCCATCCGATCCTGTTCCTGTCCGGCGATTCGCAGACACGGCGTCCCGGCTGCGGACGGTCTGCTGGCACCGCCCCAGCCGGATGCGCCCCGTCCTGGCGGCTCCTGGAGGAGTACCCCCCCCCCCCCCGGCTACCTGCCTGACGGCTTCGGACGTGATGGGGGCAGTTGAAGAAGTCCCCAGAGGAAGGATGCTAGTCGGCGCTGGGGCTGCCCGGGACAAGAGCGTGCCCTACCTCTTCCAGACCTACCCACTCAGAGCAGGAGTTGGGCAACTTTTTCTCCTTTCCGTCGGAAGTAATCGTGCTATTGATTAGGCGTGTGCTATTCACTTTCCAGCCCGAGGTACTTGTTTTGTCTTTCCGAGCCCAGCCGTTGCCGGGCTGCTGGAGGGAAGAGCTCTGTTCCCCTACCGCGTCTCATTTACATGAAGGAGGTTGAGGTTTCCATCCGAGGGCGAGGAGGGAGTTGAGGAAAACAAAAACGTCCTTCAGGCCCCGGTCCAAACTTAATAGTGTAGCAAGGCTGCTTTTCTGGGAAAATAAGTAGATCAGTGGGTCCCACTCCCTGCCCCCAGTCTGGCAACCAGGGCCCAGCTTTGGTGTTCTCAGGTCCCCAGGGAAACGCAGAGACGTAGCTTGAATCACTACCCTCTGGGATATCTCCTTGTCGGCTGACCTCACTTTGGGGCAGACTTTTAGTTTGAAGTTATGCTCTTTATTGTTTGGTGGAAATTTTTTCTTTTAGCTTTTGGTGTGTGTGATGGTGTTTTTAATTTTTTTTTGTCAGAATAAACATACAGCAGTATTAGTTTTTTTCTTTTCTACTAGCGTTCGGTGAAATTCAACGTCGGCAATGGCTTTAGTTTCCTTCCAGCTAGACATTATTTGATTCTAATGAAAACTCAAACATTTACCGTTGCAAAGACTTTAATCTTTATTAGTTGAGTTTCCGGCAACCGGTTTTTTTTTTTTTTTAATCTTATTTACTTCCTCTTCCCCATCTCTTCCCAGATCCACCCCCCAATTCCCTATGCACCCAACCCAGTGTCCATTTAAAACACACACACACACACACACACACACACACACACACACACACACACAC
>NW_026596064.1:13078320-13154167 GCF_907164565.1 Psammomys obesus
CACACACACACACACACACACACACACACACACACACACACACACACCAGTTTGTGCTGTCCAAATAGTTTAGGCCCTGTGGTCCTCAACTTGAACCTGCTCCATTTACCTGGGGCTGCACTCTGGAAGAAAACTTCCCTCCCTGCCATTAGCATTGTCAGTAGATCAGTGGCCTAGGTCTTTTTTAAATATCCCCACCTGGCCTGTGACTCACCAAGCAGACCAGGCTGGCCTGGAATTTACACGGATCGGAGATCCGTCCTTCCGAATGTTGGGATTAAAGGAATGGCCCACCCCCGGAGGTGCCCTTCAAATCCTGAGAGGCATTAGTTTTTCATTTGCCTGTGACCTCGCCTCTTGGAGAGTTCTGGTGCCAGCCTTGGGATTGGGCCGCCTGCTGCTTAGGGTGCTCTGCAGGGACAGAAGGAGTGGCTCGTTTGGATCATTGCACTTAGCTTCCCAATGTTGCTGACCCACCTTCCTCCTGTTGCCCCTTCCTCATGTCTCCCCCACGACCCCCGCCCCTTTTTCTCTTGTAAGGTCACGGGAACTTTGTCCAGTTGTTTTCTCCCTTGCTAACGGGAACGTAGCTTGAAAGGAAAATCAAAGTCACCTCGTGAAAGAAATAGTGCTGTGAAGTGTGGCCCTGTTATGGGGGCCTCCTAGACCAGTGACCGAGCCAGCAGGCCACAGACCTTAAGTTTAAGGAGCTCACTGTAAACAAGCCTTTGCTTTGCCAACCCACCCGTACCCTCACCCCACCCCCACCAGGAGTATCTCCTTAATTATTCCTGGGGCCCGGAGTCTCCAGGTTGGAACCTGACACAGAACCAGGGGAGGGCTGCGCTGGGGAGGCCTCCCATGCCCACTTCCGCTCCCGAGACAGAGGGAGGAGCCTGGTCTCACTCCTGCTGCACGACTGGAGTCATGTTTGCTGCCCCGGTTTATTATTTTATAAGCAATCAAATGTGCTTTCAGTGAATGGCCCGCAAATTAGAATGCTCCGAATACCAAGGGCCCTTTGTTGCATTTAGAGAATGCAAGTTGGCAGTGCCCCCCCCCCTTCCTCCTCACCCTGTCCCTGGCCCACCATGGCTGTAGGCAGATGCTGGAGTGGGGGTGGGGCTGTCGGAATTTGGCTGGGTTTGCAGCTCCCGTTAGGTAACCGGGCCCAGACACTGCCTTGCAAAAGGGTGGCCTTGGTTCCTAGACCACTATTTACCTTCTGGGATTTACAGTTTAACTTCACCGTCCTTAGTCAGGGGGGACTTTTCATCAAGGGGACTGAGGCAGAAGAGGGCAGGGCCTAATTAGCTCTAATTAGTATTCCTCTCCTGCTTGTTCTCTATACTTATTTAGCTAACTGAGGCAACGGAGAATTAAGATACCTAAGTAGTTTGGCAAGTGGCCCTTCGTGCCTGCCTGCCCCAGTAACAACTTTTTCTTTTTCAGCCTGGTCATGGAAATCCTCTGGGAGGTTTTTAACAAGATCAGCAATGTGGGGTAATTACGCAGTACTTGAATGACAGGGTGTCTTTCAGAGGCTGTGTGCTGCTGGGGATGTGGGCTGGGGTCTCTTCACCGGTATGTTCAGTGGCTGGGTGAGAGCTTTGGGAGGCACAGACCTTAGGATTTGTAATGCCTGCGGCAGCAAAATTGCAGTTATAAAGTAGCAATGAAAGTAAGTTTATGGTTGGGGGGACTGTATTAAAGGGATGCAGCGTTAGGGAGGCTGAAAATCTTTAAAACCTCTTTAAAGGGTCATAGGCACCCATTTGTTGGTGATGGTTCTTTTTGCTTTGATGGGGTGTAGATTTTGGTCCACTGGGGGAGAGGAGTCTGCTTTAGAACCGGCCAGCTGACTCACCCAGTAGGCTGAGTCCGGCATCGTGGGGCCCCGCCTCCCCGATCCCTTCGGCAGCGTTGCCAGATGTGTCTCTGGTAGAGCCAGGACCTTCAGTTATTTTCATCCCCTACCCAGAGTAATCCTGGGTAAAACTCCTCAGATCACATCCAGCTGCTCAGAGCCTTGCAGGCTTCCGGTGCTGCCGGCAGCCCCATGGCCTCCTTCTTTCTCTGACTGCTCGCCATTGTCTCCTCACAGACTTCACATTGTCCCACTGGCCATGCATTCTCCTTGCCTGGACTGTTTTCCAGGTAGCCTCTGTCAGGCGGCTTCCCTCACCCCACAGGCCTCCTCGAGGTGTCTCCCACTCAGCCCACGGTCCCCAGCCGCTCTCTTCCAAAGCTGCCGCCTCATTCCCCATATCTTCTTCCCTACCTTGGTTTCTCTCCTAGGCATCTCACCCCAACCTGCCATCCCTCCTTGTTCCTTCTCCATTTCTCTCAGCTGCCCCTCCTCCCCCCAGTCCTTGCTTTGAAGTCAGGATCTGTCAGGGCAGCAGCGATTAGGAGGAAACATTCTGGGGGAGAGAGAAGACATTAGGAGGTATCAGGATTCATTGAGCTGGAATCCATGGTAAAGGCCACGTGCTTCAAGACCTGAACTGTGTGTCTGGAGAGGCTAAGTGACTTGCTCAGTATCATCATTTTTTTTTTTTTTTTTGTACTAGATTAGCCTTTCTTTCCCCATAGCTTTAAAACCTCAAAGAACCTGGAAGTCTTAGATCTTCACACCCAGTTTCCCTGTTATCAGCATGCGGCTTTAATTAGTGTGGTGTGTTTGCCACAGCGGATGAACAGTATTGACATACTCTGATTAACCACATGAGTTTTTACCCTTTTCTGTTCTGGGATCCCATTGGGGCAGCACAGTCCAAGGATCTGTCTTGATCTCCTGGCACCTCTTGGCTGTTTTATAGACAGTGATGTTTCTTTCTCTCGAGTAGGCGGAGTTTTATGTTTGGGGAGGAAGATTGTAGGTGTAACTGGCCGCCTCCTTTTTTCTTTCTCTTTTTGAGACAAGGACGCATTCATCCCAGGCTGGCCTCAAGCTGCCTGTCCTTGAGCTCATTCTTCTGCCTTCACCTCCTGGGTGCTGAGCTAACTACCCCGTTTATGTAGTGCCGGCTTGTAAACCCTGGGCCTCTTGAATCAGCTTGTACCAGCTCGCTATAGCCCAGCTTGCCATTGCCTTAGCGGAGCTGGCTCCAAGGTTAAGAGCGCTTGCAGAAGACCCGAGTTTGAGTCCTAAAACCCACACTCCCTGTAACTCCGGTTCCTGGGGTGCTGAGGGCACCAGCATGTGTGTGCACATACTTAACGATAATAGAATTGTTGAAAACATCTTCTTTGTTTAAAGAATTGGACGTGTGTGCGCATATTGCGTGGGTGTACATATGTGTACGGGCCAATGAGCATACTTGTAGAGAGCAGAGGAGGACATCCGGTGTCCTCTTTTACTGCCTTCTAACTTCCTTCTCAGCGCGACCGGGTCTCCCACCGAACCTGAAGCTTGCCCTTTGGCTAAACTGGCTTGCTGCCCGTCTCTGCCTCCCCACACTGGGTTTTCAAGCATGTGCAGCTGTGCTCAGTTCTTATGTGGGTACTAGGGATTCGAACACATGTCCTGATGTTTGTATAACAAATGCTGTTACTACTGAGCCACCTCTATGGCCTCTTGTCCCCAGTTATTAAAGTGGGGGGGGGCGTATGTGTGTATGAGCGCGCACTTGTGTGTCCATGTGTGCCTTGATGTATTTGTGGGGGTCAGAGGACAACTTTCAGGAGTCCGCTCTCTGTATCTTGATAAAGCAGCACACCTCTTGTTTCTGCCATGATGTATACTTACCCTCCTCTATTTTTAATCAAAAGCAGCACTAAATATACTTTATTTTTAATTCAGCCGTACCCTGGAGTAAGCGTCACATCAGGGCGCTCGTTCTTTTCTATAGCTGCATAGCATCTCATTGTATGAACTGCTGTTTCAAAATGGAAGGTCACCACCTTGAGAGGTAGAAGCATTAGGATCAGAAGGAGTTCAAGGCCAGCAGCCTTAGCTACACCGGGAGTTTGAGGTCATCCAGGGCTGTGAGACCTCAACAAACCAATCAATAAAAAAAAAAAAAAAAAAAGCAAGTCATATCTGTAAATCTAGTATTATGGGTGTTTGGTAGATGTCTGACTTTCGGACAGGCAGCCTTAAGATGAGACTGAGACTTGAGTTCTGTGATCCCTCTTTAGTTGCTGGATTCCCTGCTCAAAATCCTATGTCTTGTATGACAAATGTGTGGGGCAGAGCGGAGGTGTGGGGAGAAGCACCTGGTGCCTCGTCACCTTCAAGCCAGAAGGGTCGATCTAATTGAGTGCCTGCTTTTATTCGATTTCGATCAGGCAGTTTGCAGCTGCTGGCTGTCTGCTTCAGTAATAGTTCTCGAACTTTGGACATTCAGGGTGGGCAGAAGTAAGGGGCTGGCTACAACAAGGGTGATCCGGAGGGTCTGCGGGAAATTAGGCGAGGGGGCTTCCTTGGGCTGTTGGCTCTGGAGGGGCCAGGCAGGATTAGGAAAAACACTTCACACATCTTGGACAGATTATAGGTGGGATGAAGACTGCCTGGGTATGATTGATGAGAGAGGGGCTGAGTCCATGAGTTTTCAGAAGTAGAGCAGATTTTTAGATCGTAGTTTGTAGTGAGCCCCAAAGAGACTTGAGGTTACAGAGCTTCAGAGAGCTGAAGCCGAGCTGGCACCAGCGGCTGCAAATAACCAAGATGTGGCTGCCGACGGGGCCAGCAACGCCTATCTCTGTGACCTAGACACAGCATTGCGACATTGGTGAACTCTGTCTGCTTGGCTTTTTATTCATTGCTTCCTTCCTTTTCAGAATGTTTAGTGGTGCCAGTGACTCATGTGGCCAAGTCCAAACTCTGAAATATTAATAGGTGGAGAGCAGGGATGCCAAGGGAAGTGACTGTCACACTGATATGTGTGTGGCACACGGCCTATGTTGTTTTGGAGTTTGGGCCTTCCTGCTGGACACCCCCAAGCTCCTAGGAACAGCACCTGTGGCTTAACCTCTCCAATCCAGAGCTCAGAGAGTAGTTAACACAGAGTGTCTGGAATCTGGATTTGTCCCAAGGGCACAAACCTAATTTAGGGGAGTTGAATGTCATAAAAGTACTTCATTGTCAAGTGTGACTATGGAATATTAATAGAAATAACTACTAATCAGTGTCACTTGATCTTACGGTTTTTGTTTGTTCTTGTTTATTGAGACAGACTTCACCCTAGCCCAGGCTGGCCTGGAACTCACTTTGTAGCACCTGTAATAGCCGTCCTGGCACTACCTGCAGAGCGCAGAGATTACAGACATGAGCCACCATGCCTAGCTGGCTGTTTGATTACTGTCATACCACGGGTCCGCTGTGTAATTGAGCCTCTGTATATGCCTGGTGTTTGGAGGTGGTAGCCCAGGAGGAAATAAAGAAAATAGAGAGTTTGCATTCCCAGGCCCTGGGTCCTCAGCCTGGACTCCTGGGGCTCAGGTAATTGGGAAGTGCAAGCAGTGAATTCGTCAAGTGAAGGCTCTGACCGCAGACTCTGTTCAGACCACCATGTGGTTAGCGGTCTCCCCCAGGAGCTGTGGGGCTAGGAGGAACACAGCCTCCCTGACACCCCCATGGACCTGCTTCTAGTTAACAGGGCTCCTTCCTCTCAGACACTTTGTCAGCTTTCCTCTTCCCTTGTTTTATGTGCAGAATGTGGCAAGCTTAATTAGCTTGCCTGAAAACACTCCTAGCTCCCAGCCTCCAAAGTCTTTATTAAAAAAAAATAAAGCCAGGAGGGCTTGAGGTTGAGGAGGGGCAGAGAACAGCAACTTTTGTTTTAGGTTTGCTTTCTCCTTCCCTCAGTTTCTGACAGGTAAGGGGATTCAGCCCAAACCAGAACTTTTTCCAGCACGCACACCTGCTCTCGAGGGCATAGGCACCTATTTGGAACTCACTGCTTCAAAACTGGAGAGGAAGCTGGGTGTGGCGGTGCATACATGGCCATACCCCTCCCGACACTGGGGAGGCTGAAGCAGGGCTTCAAGGCCAGCTGCAGCTCCATGAGATTTCATCTCACCACACTAGACAAAAGTAGCAAGCAGGCTCTGTCAGTGAGAGCAGGTGGCATGTGGGTGCTGCTTCCCTATTAGGATCTAGGAACCGGGGGCTGGGGAGAGGGCTCAGTGGTTAAGAACACTGGTTGTTCTTCCAGAGGACCTGGGTTCACTTCCCAGCACCCACATGGCAGCTCACAACTGTCTGTAATTCCAGCTCCAGGAAGTCTTGTCACTCTTAGACAGACAGACAGACATGTAGGCAAACACGAAATGCACATAAAATAAAAATTTTAAAAAGACCTAGGACCTTGGCCTGTGTAAGGCCCTGGAGCTCCTCCTTCCTGTGACTCCTCCTGCCTGTGGCACCTCCTGCTGATGGGGGTCCTATGCAGAGGAGGAAGCTCAGTGGTCCCCATGAACTCCAGTTGCAGCCTGAGGTTAATGCTGGCACTGTGTTCTAGTTCTAGGGGTGTGAAATGGGTGACACCCAGCCAGGCAGCTGCTGTGGGTCAGCCTCTGTGAATGAGGGAGTCCGGAGTCCAGGGTCAGGATCCTCGTGAATGAGGGAGTCCGGAGTCCAGGGTCAGGATCCTCCCTGGCAGAAACCACAGTTCTCTCCCCTTAGGCTCTCTGAAGTCTCCCTCCCTCCCTTACATGCCAAGCCTCTGGGCCTGGCCCTTTTTGTCTTTTACCATCTCAGCTTCCGGTTTTACTCCAGCTGGTGTTTCCCCTTCTCAATATCCTTCAGGGTGACAGTGCCCCGTGCCTCTTCCTTTTTTTTCTTTCTTTTTCGCTTTTTCGAGACAGGGTGTCCCTTTGTAGCCCTGGTTTTCCTGGACTCACTTTGTAGACCAGGCTGGCCTCGAACTCACAGAGATCCGCCTGGGATGACAGATGTGCGCTACCACCGCACCTGGCTGGACAGTGCCGCTTCTTAACCACCCCCTTCAGCACCCTGTTTCCGATCCTTGGCCATTCATGGTGTTTGTGGTTTTTTACTGCTAGTGACAGAGGAGAAGCAGAATGGTGAGACTACAAATTAAGGACTGCTGGGCTCCCTTCCCAAGCCTTTCTCCCTCTACTTTGATTCTTTCTTCTCTTTCAGTTTTTGCAGTCATGCTTTTTTTGATTTATTTGTATGGTTGACAAGTATAGGAAAGAAAAGGTGTAGATCTACATTATACAGGGATGTTTTAATATATATGTACAGTATGAAATTATACCATAGGCTAGAGAGATGATGACTTCTTCACATGGGAGCGTGTGTGTGTGTGTGTGTGTGTGTGTGTGTGTGTGTGTGTGTTGAGAGTGTTTATGATTGCCTTTCTTTGGGCTGGGGAGATGGCTCACTGGTTAAGAACACTTGCTACTCTTACAGGGGACTCAGGAGCAGGTCCTAGCACCCATATGTATGTGACAACCATCTGTTACTCCAGTTTCAGGGAGTCTGACACCCTCTTCTGGCTTCCATGGGCTCAGCACACACGTTAAAAAAATAAATAAAGCCCGAAAAAAGGAGGATCTTCTTCATTAGTTTTCAAGCACACAGTGTATTATTTTGCCTACAATCATCAGGCTATACAGCAGATCTCTAGAACATATTCATCTCATCTATAATTTTTTAAGGCTTTTTATTGATTCTTTGTGAGTTTCACACATGCACACCAACCCGGCTCATCTCTTCGTTCCTTCCATATCTACCCTCTGCCCTTGCAACCTCCTTCCCAAAAGAAAACCAAAACAAAAGACAAACAAAAGCACATCTCGCCTTGGAAGCTGCAGTGTGTCACACAGTTTACCCTTTTGCCTAAACAGCTTTACTTACAAATGTTCATCGCCATGAGGACTCTTTCAAGGCCTCTGGCTTCTACACCATCAGTACTGGATGCCCACTGGGACTCCTCTCAGATATCCTGCTGTTGTCCTGTGTCATGGAGATCCTGCAGGACAGGGCCCTTCCCACACTCTAGCACTTCATCGATGGGGTTTGCTGGGGTGGGTCAACTCACGAGCCCTGGATATGGGTCTAGGCGGTCGCCGAGTTGGTCAGCTCCCCAGGTTCTCTCGTACTGTCCGTGCAAGGGGTAGAGCTCTCTCTGCACAGCCCCAGGAGGCATGGTGGTAACATGTACCACAGACATTGCCACAGACCCCTGGCTGCTGCAAGGTGGTGGACACAGACAGGCCCTCTTCGGCAGCTCAGGCCAGGACCTCATCATGGCCTCAGGCATGTTCACATCAGGCCCTTGTTCACTACTCTTATCTCCGGTTCCACCTCTCTTCATTGTGCTCACACCATTGTGCTTCTCTTTCCCATTTCTCCAACCTCTTACTTGCACGTCTTGGGGGGGGGGGGGAGAAGGGAGGCAGTGCGTGTCCTCTGCCCCACCCCTGTCCTGAGGCAGTGGGCAGGGGTTCTTCCATCTACAACTTTGTGGCTTTGACATCTCATTCCCTGCTCCTTGTGCCTTCAGGAACCACCATTCTCTTGTCTGCTTCTGTAAGGTTGAGATTCCATGCTCTTGCTGCCTGCAGCTGAGATTGCAAGGCAGTGTCCTCCTTTGTCTGGCTTATTTCTTTTACCATAATATCCTCCAAGCTGGGCAATGGTGGACGCATGTCTTTGACTCCAAAGCTCAGGAGGCAGAGGCAGGCGGATCTCTGTGGGTTTGAGGCCACCTCAGCCTGCAGAGTGAGTTCCAGGACAGCCGGGGCTGTTTCGAGGAACAAAAAAACAAAAAGCAAAATCCTCCAGTGGTAGGATTTCATTTTTAAAAACTTAACATTTTATTACATATATATATACTAAATTTTCTTTATCATTGATTTTATATATTCTTAAATTAAAAAAAAAATTTTTTTTTTTTTGAGGCAGGTTCTCCCTATTTAGCCAGCCTCTGCCTCCCAGATGTTGGGCGGAAAGGCATGTGCCTCTCTGCCCAGAGCTGGAATTACTGGTGGTTGTGAGCTGCCCAGCCTGGGTTCTAGCAACCAAAGAGGGTCCTAAGCAGGAGCAGTATACACTATTAACCGCTGAGTCATCTCTCCATCCCCTTGAGATAGGGTCTTGCACAGTCCAGGCTTGCTTTGAACTTGCTGTGTAGATGAGGATGACCTTCACCTTTGGCCCTCCCTGCTTCCCCTTCCCCAGCGCTAGGTTTATAGGTATACAGCACCTCACCGGGTGTCCAGAGCCTGCTGCGTGCCAGGCAAGCACTGAACTGAGCTTCATCCTACCACTGAGTCTATAATCTGCCTGAGTTTCTTTTTTTTTTTTTTGCATGTGGCGTGAGTTAAGGGCATAGCTGCCTTCTGTTGCTCGTGGGAGGCCACTTGTCTAAACACTGCTCACTGAAGAGGCCAAACTTTTATTGTGGTTGTTAGCACCATTGTTGAAAATCTGCTGACCATAAATGTGAAGATTTATTTTACGGGCTCTGTTTTGTTCTGCCTTTTTTTTTTTTTTTTTTTTTTTCTTTTTGGGGGGTGAGGCAGAGCAGAGGCGGAGGCAGTCAATACCATGCTGGTTCTGAGACAGGATGAAAGGCAGGGGAAATCTTGGGGACATGAGGATAGGAGCCTCTCCCTCAGGAATCGGGCTGAAGCCCCTCTGCAGAAAAGCAAAAAAACAATTGCCAGCCATTTAAGGCCCTTCCTGCTTCCCATCTGTAAACCTGCAGTTTTCTAGGAATCTGAGAAACCACATTTACAGAGAAAGGACACCTAAAATCCTTGTGTAACCCTAGTGGGTTCTGGCTTTACTTTATCAGATTATAATCTCACCCAGGGTGTCTCTCTTTCGGAGAGACAAAGGGGGCTGGAGAGATAATTGGCTCAGTGATTAAGAGTACATGCGACTCTTGCAGAGGACCCAGGTTTGGTTCCTGATAGCCCCTTGGAGGCTAACTGGAGTCTGTAACTCCAGTTCCAGGAGATCTGAGGCCCTCAGGCCTGTGTGCTGTGCACATACAGACATGCAGGCAAAGCACTCATGCACAAAATGAAAATAAGGGTGTGTCTTACTTTCCTCTTATTTAAGCTTATACTGAAATGTCTTCAATAAAACTTCCCTGACTTGGCTTGATAAACTGGCTAGTCCTGAAATTCTTTCCAGTGTTGAAGCCATGAACCCTGGTTTGTCTCAAGTCGTGGCCCTGAAAGATTAGGGTGCTCCAGGCTGCTGAGGGTGGCAGTGGGGAACTGGGTCTCTGTCCCCTCCCCACTGACATTTTGATTGATAGGTATTCTCCACCGAGGAAATGAGCCGGTGCAAGCCGAATTAAAGTGCATAAAGGCAGGTTTATGGGGGCCAGCTCTCAGGGCCCAAAGGAACGGGCCAAGGGAAGTAGCCATGTAGAGGGAGACAGAAAAGAGGGTGAGGGCAGAGAGAGAAAGTACTCACAGAGAGAGAACCAAAATGTCTGGATTATATAATGAAGACCCTTGGGGGGAGAAGAAGCCCAGGTCTTGGGCTGGAAAGTTCAGGTAGGGACTGAGGGATGCTGGGAGAACCTGGAGGCCAGGCCCGATTTAGTCTTTTAAATAGGCATCTCAGCTGCTTGCCCGGAATCTGAATCCCAGCACTGATTAATGTAGCTTGAATATATTTGAACCTGGGGAGTATGATATCTCCAGCTTTGTCCTTTTTGTCCAAGACTGCTTTGGTTCTTTGAGATGAATTGTAGGATTTCTTAAAACAATGTTAGTGAAAAATGCATAGGAATTGGATAGGAGCTGCAGGAGTCCACAGGTCCCTTTGGGTAGCATGTGTCTCTTTAACAGTTATCCGTTCTTCCAACCCATGCACACGTCACTCCATTTTTTATTAAATCTAATGTGAATGAATGTTTTACTGTGGACCATGTGTGTGCCTGGTTCCTGCACGGGTCAGAAGGTGGTACTAGATCCCTGGAACTGGAGTTACAAAGGATTGTGAGCTGCCGTGTCCTCTTCAGGAGCAGCCGGTGCACTTAGCTGCTCGGCCTTGTCTTTGGCCCCTCCATTCCTTTTTCTTCGTTTTTCTGTCTCTCTCTTTTAAGTTTGGAAATCCCCTTTGTTATTGAAATTTATTTCTAAGTTGTTTGCTTGTGTTTTGATGTTGTTGTATATTGGATCATTTTATTTTTCAGAAGGCTTGCTGTTAGTGTATAGCACCGTACTGAGAGTATTTACAATATTAGTTTTTTTTAATTTCTATTTATTTTTTAAATCTCTGTTTTGTTTTGTTTTTAATTTTTGAGACAGGATTTCTCTGTGTAACCTTGGCTGTCCTGGACTCACTTTGTAGACCAGGCTGGCCTTGAACTCAGAGCAATCCACCTGCCTCTGCCTCCCTGAGTGCTAGGTTATAACAGGTGTGAGCCACCGTGACTGGTGGTTTTTCAAGACAGGGTTTCTTCATGTAGCCCCTGCTGTCCTGAAACTCCCTCTGTAGACCAGGCTGGCCTCAAACTCAGAGATGTCTGCCTGCCTCTGCTTCCTGAGCGATGGGATCAAAGGCTTGTGCCACCACCGCCCAGCCTTAATTTTTATCTTTTTATTTGTGGAGGTCAGAGGGCAACTTTGTGATGTTTGTTCTCATTCCACCCGTAATTGGGTTCCAGAGATTTAACTTAGGTCATCTGGTTCGTCTGGCAAGTGCCTTTGCCCCCTGAGCCATGTTGTGGATCCCTATACGTAA
Source organism: Psammomys obesus (assembly GCF_907164565.1). Taxonomy (NCBI): domain Eukaryota; kingdom Metazoa; phylum Chordata; class Mammalia; order Rodentia; family Muridae; genus Psammomys; species Psammomys obesus. The sequence goes on from NW_026596064.1 coordinate 13,090,007, forward strand.
TTATTTTCATGATATTTAATGGAACTTTCGAACACTCTATTTCCCTGTGTTTTCTTTACCGTTCTCTGTTTAATTTTCTTTTTCTTTGTCCCATTTTCCTCCCTGAAGAGCTGAAGCATTGTCAGCAGTGTTGACACGTTTTTTTTGTAAATCGCAGGAGACGGAGGCATGAGGATTGGTAACCGAGGCCAGCCTGGGTTAGGAGATCTAGAACCTTTTCAAGAAAGAAGAGTAAGCAGAAACCAAACAAAAGCTGGGAGCCTTCCTCTTCTGTCTCGTGTGCACTTCCCCTGTCCTCTTTACAAAGCCGTGACCAGGAGACCAGTGGGTCTTTTAGGGACTAATTGGGTCATTCTCATTCAGAGAAAAATGTGTGAGCCTCGGGCTCTGCTCTTGGCCGGAGGCCATCTGCCCTGTTTCTGAGAGGAAGGGAAAGATGGGCAGGCAGCTCCACCGCCCAGGGAGAACTGTGCTGCTGGTTCAAGGGGAGAGGGAAGAGAGAGCAGTAGATTCAATCCCACCTCCATTGAGTCCTCTCCCCCAGATCAGTGGGGTGGGAGGAGGAAGGTGTGTCCGGCTCTGAAGTTTCCTTCTAATACTAGCTTCTGACTTTTTTTTTTTTTTTTTTTTTTTTTTTTTGTGGTTAGAAATATGTGTTAAATTAATTTTTAAAGGTGGTGGCATACACCTTTAGAAGCAGAAGCAGGCGGATCTCTGTGAGTTCGAGGCCAGCCTGGTCTACAGAGTGAGTTCCGGGACAACCAGGGCTACCCAGAGAAACCCTGTCTTTAAAAAGAAAACAAAAAAAATATTTGTTTTTAAAAATGTATGTGCACGTTGGCTGTCCTTGAGGCAGGGTCTCTTAGGGAACCGAGCCAGGCTGCTGGTCAGCAAGTCCCAGCGATCCCCCTGTCTCTGCTCCCCGACCAAGTGCTGGGGTTACAGCTGTGTGCCTGGGCAGGCCAAGCTTCTCAGGGATTTGAACTCAGGTTCTCACTCTTGCACCTCCGCTGAGCCACCTCAACAGCCCCTGAATTAGCCTGGCCTCCCTTCCGGCCTCCCATCCTTTGATAAGCTCTCACTATGTAGCCCTGGAGCTAACTCACAGAGACCCTCTGCTTCCGGAGGGGGGATAAAGGCATGCACCACCACACCTGCAAAACTTAAATGAGTTTTGAAAGAAGTCCCCCTATGTAGCTCAGCCAGCTGGGTGAGTTCCCTGTATGGCTGGGCGGGCCTAGCTCCTGATCTCCTGCCTCTCCCTGGTGACTAAGCCCAGGGCTTTCTGGTCGCCTAGCAGACACCGATAGGTTTTTCCTACTTGACCTGTTAGTAGATTTGCTGAATCATTGGTTGTCCCTTTATCTTAACCAGCACAATGTGTTTTCTCTAAGGGGTGTGTGCTGGCTTCTTTGACTAGCTGCAGATTTTGATGAGATGGTATCTCAAGTAATTAGATTTAGGATTTTTTTTTAAACGTCTAAATTGATCTCTTTTTCACTTCCCCCTCCAATTATTGGGTGCTCTAAGTGTAAAAGGACCTTTTCCTTCCTTAAAGGAGAGGCTATGATAACTTACAGGGAAGAGATGGAACACATGTGGGCCCAGCAGAAAAAGGAATCCGTTTGGCAGAGACTTCAGAGACTGTATTAGCCTCAGCAAGGAACCTTAACTTGAAATTAGCACTGGGGTCCTCTATAGCCTCAGACCTGTTAAGGGAGTGATTCCCATTCTGTTCCACCCCTAGACACTCAAAGGCGCCATTAGTAGTTGTTATTTTTTTTTTAATTTAATTAAAAAAATTGTAGTCGGGCTCGGTGGTGCACGCCTGTAATCCCAGCACTTGGGAAGGCAGAGGCAGGCAGATCTCTGTGAGTTCAAGGGAAGGCTGGTTTACAAAGCGAGTCCAGGACAGCCAAGGCTACATAGAGAAACTCTGTCTCAAAAAACCAAAATAATTTTATTATAATTATAATTATGTATAATTATGTATTATATTATAATTATTAGTGTGTGTGTGTGTTTAAATGCCTGCCAGACATAATGGCACATGCCTGGAACATGCATGCATGTGTACCCAAGAAGGCCAGGAGAGGGCATCCCCTTGGACTTAGAGCTACAGGTGGTTGTGAGCTGCCTGGGAGTGCTGGGAACTAAACTGTGGTCCCCTGGGGGAGCAGCAAGTGCTTCTAACCACCAAGCCATCCCTCCGGCGCCTGGCAATGATGTTTATAGCCAGAAACTAATTGACATATCTTCCTCTTGCTTTGAAGGACTCAACATATGCACTAGCGGAAGTGCCACCTCGTGTGAAGAATGTCTATTAATTCACCCCAAATGTGCCTGGTGTTCCAAAGAGGTATGTGAGACGGGGCACGCTCGGGGTGGGGTGGAGGCCCGTAGCACAGGAGTTTACATCAAAAGCCAAACAGGTGCCGGCTCTTTCGTGGCTCTGCAGAATTACATCTTCAGCCCCTCACCTCACCTCTGCTGTTCTTTTGGAGACAGACTCGCCTTGTTGCCTGGGCTGGCTTTGACTTTGCTGCCTAGCGTTGATTTGCAATCCTTCTACCTTCGTATCTCCAGTACCTGGGATTGTAGACCTGCACTACCAAACCCAACTCAAAGCTTTCTTTTCTGGGTTCCTCCCTTCTTCTTCTTTTGTTTGTGTGTGGTGCTGAGGACTGAACTTAAGGTCTTGTGTGTGCTAGGCAAGAGCTTTGGCCATTGAGCAATGTTCTGTCCTTGGCAGACTGGGTGGCTCACTTCGTCACACTTAACTTTCCTTATTGGGGATTGAATTCAGGGCTTTGATCTACCACAGAGCCCCAGCCCACACATTCTGGTCTCTTTGCAGTGTTGGATGTTAATCATATTTTGGAGAAAACAGGCTTTGTTCTCTTTTTGTGTGAGAACTAATGAGGATTCAGCTGTAGTCCCCTGATCTTTGGATAAGCATTCTGAGGAAGACCTGAGCTTGGAAAGTGAGTTTCTTGCATATCAATTGAAAGCAGGCCTTGGGCTGGTGGTGTAATGAGAAGTAAATACCATAATTTAAAATAATGGCTCTGCCTTTAAAAGAATTTAAAAAAAAAGTTTATTCTGAGCCACTGTGGTCTGGGAACAAGGTTTCCAGTATGTTCTACCTGTCGACAAGTTAAATGAACTTTTGTAATCACAGAACAAAAGGAAGTCAGAGTTCTTTTTGCTGCTAACATTGGTGGGAGTATTAGGCTCTAGAGCAAAGCTGGGGATCGCTTTTATAGGGTTCTTTTCCTATACTTTCATCTATCTGTCTGTCTGTCTATCTATCTATCTATCTATCTATCTATCTATCTATCTATCTATCTATCTAATTTTTTGTTTGTTGTTGTTCTTTTGAGATAGGGTTTCTCTGTGTAGCCTTGGCTGTCCTGGAACTCACTCTGTAGACCAGGCTGGCCTCAAGCTCCACAGTGATCCACCTACCTTTGCCTCCCCAGTGCTAGGATAAAGGCCTGTGCCGTTTTCTTTTGTTTGTAAGACAGGCTTTGTGGTGGTCAGTACTAATTGTCAATTTGATAGAGTCTAGAATCACCTGAGAGATGGGCTCTGAGCATTCCTGGGAAGTTCTCTTTATTGCATTAATTGAGTGAGGAAGACCCACCCACTGTGATTAGAACCATTCTCTGGTATCCTGGGATCCCGGCCTGTATAAATTGAGAAAGGGAGATGAGTGACCGCCTGCTTTCCTCATTCTGTGCACCACCGTGCCCTGCTGAGATGCAGCTTCTTCCATTCTGCTGGACGGCTGTCATCTTAGTATGGTTTATTTAATGCTTTTTAGATAATTAGGCTTTCTGGGATCTTATTTAAAAGAGGGCTGTAGCCAGGCATGATGGCATGTAGCTGTAATCACAGCATTTAGGAGGCTTAGGCAGGAGGACCTTAAGTTAGAGGCTCACTTGAGCTATACAGCCAGACGCTATATCCAAAGCTAAACAAAGGTTGAGAGATGGCTCAGGCGCTGAGAAGACACACTGCTTTTCCAGTTTTCTTGGTCAGTGTGTTCTAGCTATGACGAGACACCGTGATCATGGCAACTCTTATAAAGGAAAGCATTTAATTGGGGCTGGCTTACCGTTTCAGAGGTTTAGACTGCTATCCGTGTGGTGAGAAGGAAGCCTGGTGGTGCTCAGGCAGACAGGGTGCTGGAGAGTTGCTACAAGTTCTGCATCTGGATGGATAAGCAGCAGGACAAGAGAGGTGCTGGGCTTAGCTTGAGTATTTGAACCCAAAGCCCACCCCCAGTGACAGGCTTCCTCCAACGAGGCCACAGTTCCTAATCACTCTCAAGTAGCACCACTCCCTAATGACCAAGTATTGAAAGATTTGAGCCTTTGGGGCCATTTCTATTCAAACCAGCACACCAGTTTTCCTTGCTTCCTTCCTTCCTTCCACCTGGATTTAGTGCTTACAAACACAAACATGGTCCTTGGTTGCTAGGAAAATGACATCAGATCCACCAGAATATGTTTAGCACCAGATTTGCTGTCACTTTGCCATAAAACACGTCAGTAGAAGCAGGGAGGCATAGAGTAAGCTTCATCTTATATTTGGTTCATGAGGGATATGTAGTTTTGAATAATGTTTTGCATGAACTGGGCACTTTAATATTCTCATTGTGAAATTTTAATATTTGTCCTGGGCTCTGCTAGTGTTTGGGGAAAATGGTCAATTTCTAACCTGCTGCTTCTTCTTTTTCTTCTTTTTCCTCTTCTTCTTCTTCTTCTTCTTCTTCTTCTTCTTCTTCTTCTTCTTCTTTTCCTCCTCCTCCTCTTCCTTGTCTTCTTTCTTCTTTCTTCTTCCCCCCCCTCCCCCCCGTAGCCTGGGCTGGGCTGGAAGTCACAGATCCACCTGCCTCTTCCTCCCAACTTCTGGGTCACAGGCAAGTACCACTACACCCAGCTAAAGTGTCTTGTCTTAAGGGAAGGTTTTAGGTCACTATTCTAAGCTTTATTAGAACCATGGGGCACAAACCTTTCCCTTGCAAGTACAAGGAGGCAAGACTTGTAGTTTGGGGCTAGCTCAGTCTCTCCAGTGTGTAGTCCCTGAGGGAGGACCAGGAGGTGGCTTCTGGAGGTAATAATAGTCTTGTTTTACTGAGGCTATTTCCAGGGTCCCAGAGAGGTAGAGCAGCTTGTGCAAAACCATGCACATGTCAAAACTGGGCTAGAATTTGCCATCCTCGTTACTGGGCCTCGGGTCTTCTAGGTGACAGTGTGTCTCTGTACACTGTCTCTAACCAGCGTGCAACAGAGAGTACTTAACTAAACAGGTTACGCTGGGAAAGGAATCTTTATGCAGCCAGCCCTTTCCTGTTTGTAGTGTCTTTGTTACGAACCTTCTGGAACCATTTTTGGTTCTCTCTGACCTCCACGACAGATCCAGGTTCCAACGTGCCTGCTTCCTGCCCATTGCTGTCCCTTGCCCACCCTCAGCACTTCTTTTACCAAGGGAACTACTGAGGCTCCTGAGTGAAAAGCCTACATAATCCCCACCCTGCTACTTCCCCTGGGGACTTCTTGCCTTTGCCAGCAGCTTCCAGTTGTTAGCAAGCAGTTCAAGGGCAGGGAGAGATGGCTCAGCACTTAAGAACACTGGCTGGTTTCCCAGGGGTTCAATTCCAGGCACCTACACGGCAGCTCACCACTGTCTGTGACTCCAGTTCCAGGGAATATGACAACCTCACGTAGACATACATGCAGGCAGAACACATTATACATACATAAGTCTCGTCTACTCTTTGAAAACTTTGCGTGATAGACCCATTCATCCATCTAGCCACCTGCCCATTCATTTGTCCATCTGCCATGAGAGGGGAAACCCCCTCCACTGGAAACAGCATGGATTTACTCATCACTGTATCCTCTCACTCACAGTGCTCCTAGCCCGTGATAATTGCTCCCTCCGTAGGTAGCAGTTGAAGGATTTCGTTGAATGACTGCTTGTTACCTGCCGCATTCAGGTTCTGACCTGCCCTTTGCCTTTGTGTCTTTAAGTACCTCTGTATCATAACCCTTCCCCATCTTTATCTCCTTTCACCGGCTTACTGTGTTTTAGTGCCTGCTGCCAATTAAGTCATTTATACCCAGTGTCCTTCCGGGGTTGGGGCAGGAATTCATATTTGATAAAAGAGGACTGCTAAACAGACACAGAGTTAGGCAAAGTTTAAATCCCAGCTTTGCCATGATTTATTCTTTGTCTGAGCCAGGGCCTTTTGTAGCCCAGGCTTGTCCTGACTCGCTGTGTACCTTAGGGTGATCCTCCTCTGATGATCCTATTTCTACCTCCTAACCCGGAGGGGGTATCAGCGCATCAGTCTGTCTGTTTAGTGTCTTATGACGTAGCCCAGGCTATCCTAAAATTCAGCCATCTGTCTCTGCATAAGGGGTTTCAATGCCATCCAAGGTGTGAGGTGTTTCAATGCCACCCAAGGCCACTGTTAATTTCTTGAAACATAGAATGAAGGTGGCATCACCCAGCACCTAGCCTTCCTGGATCGTCATGAGGTTAGGGCAGGTCTTATGGATTATCTGAACCTTCCAAACGGCTGAATGAATGAGTCGTCCAGCAGATGACCATTGTCACCTACAAGCATATTCTGGTGAAATGGGTAGTGGGTTCTGGGAGCCAGGGTCTGTTTTGACTCTCAGTGTCTTCCTTTCTTAAACAATACTTCCTGAAGTCTCACCTGGTATTGACGAATAAGTCATTCTGATGGACACATTTTTGGTCTAGTCCATACATGGGGTCTCTAGCTGGCCCACTGGGTGCCCTCTCTGCTTGCACAGAGCCTCATTCTTGGCTGTATTGAAATGCAGCTTCCCTTCTCTGGGCTGAGCTGTCCCTGAGCATGGATTATGTTTTGGGATTCTAGGGCTGGAGAATCCAGGAATGGTTTTGATCTAACTTGTGCCTTAGTGAGGCCGAGTAAGAACGGCTTGTGCCTTCTTAGCCACTTTCTGGGATGCTGTCAGGAGCCAGGCCTCTGCCAGGAGCATGTGATACATGAGTGTCCTCAGAACTGGTACCCAGTGGACAGCCTCGGTGGATCCTAGCCAGAGTTAGCCAGAGTGGCTTTTTAATGTGTTTTCCAGACAGGATCTTACTTAATCTGTAACCCAGACTGCCCTTGAACTCAGGATCCTCCTTCCCCAGCCCTTATGTTTGCTGGGATTATAGTGTGTTCCTGCCGCCAGCCTCTGTCACCACCTGCCTCATCCCTTTGTTAATCCTAGAACACACTCCCCAGGGGTCCTCTGTTAGGGGGAGGGGACCCCGTCTCTGATTTGACACTCACTGTGACCTAATGTCCACCTGTCCAGTATTCTTCCGTAGGAACTGAGTTGGAGGCAGCCCGGGTCCTGTCTCCCTTAGTGCTTCCTGCTGGCTCTCTGCCTGTCCTGCAACATGGCCCTGTTCACCCTGGCCTTCTTGACTTTGCTTCCTGTGGTTTCCTGGGGCCTTCAGCCTTACTCTCTCTGCCTTTAGCACCAGCCTCTCCAGACCCATTCCTTCTCAAATTTGGACTGCTGTGCAGGCTGCCCTCTGTCTTACCCTGCCTTACCAGTGTCCACACGGCCCCATATCTGTCCTCAGGGCATACTCCCTCAACCTGTTCTGGCACACCTGACCCTGAGCCTCATAGAACACTTACACCCTTAGTCCTATACAGCATGGGACACACAACAGACACCATCAGCTTATTATCTGCCCTAATAAATTTGTCTATCACCTTTTTTTTTTTTTTTTTTTTTTTTTTTTTAATTTTCTCTGTGTAGCCCTGGCTGTTCTGGAACCCATTCTAGTTTTGTTTGTTTTTGCTTTGTTTTGTTTTTCGAGACAGGGTTTCTCTGTATAGCCTAGGCTGTCCTGGACTTGCTTTGCAGACCAGGTTGGCCTCGAGGTTACAGGAATCTGCCTGCCTCTGCCTTCCCAAGTGCTGGGACTACAGGCGTGCACCACTGAGCCTGCCTTGGAACTCACTCTGTAGATCAGGCTAGCCTTGAACTAGGAGATCCACCTGCCTCTGTCACCTTAGTGTTTGGATTAAAGGTGCACACTTTTAATTAATCAGTTCTTAATCACTTAATTAAATAATTAATTATTCACTTAATTAATAGCTAATTGATTAACAATATCTAATCAATTAACAACCAATATATAGATAATAAGTTAATTATTAATATAATTAATAATTACTAATGGTTAGTTAATAACTAATTTAAAACTAGTGAAGACTAAATAATAAATAACTAATAAAATAAATAAATAAAAACCAAAGGTGGTGACTGCCTGGCATCTATCACTTCTTAAATGTAAATTTTGGTCTTCCCTCAGTAAGTTTAAGAACCCTGCCAAGGATGAGAGTGGCAGCCTGGGGGCAGCCCATATTCCCTCCACTTACACTCCACTCTCTAAAAGCTCGCACCACTACACCCAGCTACAGTGAGAAAGGGGAGATAGTGTAGCTGTGTGCCAGGAACCAAAGGGGAAGGAGTTGGGTGGCCTGGTGGTCTGCGCCCTGGGCAGGCAGGCAGGCCAGTGTAGCCTCCAGGAGGTCAGGCTGAGGATGCTCCCAGGAGGACACGGGCCAGGTTCGGGAGGGTTCGGAGGAGCCTGGGCAGGTTGCTAGGGTGTGACGGTGTGAGGTGATGTGACTATGGACAGTACGAGGTGGCTGGGACTTTCTGGAGAAGGGCTGAGCCAGGCAAGGCCGCCCCGTGGGTCTGAAGGCCTGTGGGAAGGCAGTGATTTGCATGGGTGGGAAGAGTTCAGAAGTGGAAGAAGATTGGTGAGGTCTGAGCCAGCCGGGGGTCAGGGGTTAAGTGGAGTTGGGAGGATAAGGGGGCGAGCTGGAGTGGGGGTGCCCTTGACCTTGGTCTTGGTGAGATTGGAAAGGAAGAATGAAGGAGTGGTTAGGACAGCAGAGAGGTTGAAGTATGAGGGAGACAGGTAGGAAGCAAGATGAATGTTTTGGGACATGATGGTGGCAGGAAAGGTAGAGAACCCATTTATTTTTTTATTTTTTATTTTTATTCTTTTTTAAGCTAGGGAAGGAATGAAACACATACACACCAAAAAGAAAACAAGAATAAAAGCAACCCCTTAAACAGTGTTTGGCCAACTCCCAGTGAAATGAAGAAACAGTTCAGACAGGAAGCCGTTAAGAGCGTCCTTAAAAATTGTGATAAAGAGCCTGAAGTGTAGCTCCTCACAGTCGATGGCTTCTTGTGGTAGGGCAGAACGGACTCCATTTTCTTAAGGGGCTATCCACTGGGAGTGTGGCCATGTTCCAGTGAGTGTATGGGCAACGCAAATTGTGCTTGCTGGGTTTTGGTTTTGTTTTTGCAAGGGTGAGATGGCGAATCTGGGAGGGATGGGAAGCAAGTGTGATTGGTGTGCATTGTACAAAATCCCCAAATATTAATAATAAAAATATTATCTTGGGGAAAAAACAAACAAACAAACAAACAAACAAACAAACCAACAAACCCCTCCAAAAACAGTGTTTGGCCAACTCGCAATGAATTGTATATTCATTATGAGAATCTGTGCTGGGGCAGAGTGGTTCTGAATCAGAACTCAGAAGTGAGTGGAGTCATCTTGGTTTACCGTGGCTGCCTCATAAATATTTGTGCACTGAATTAAATGAGCCAGTTGGAAGCTGGCAGAAGGCTTTCTTCACCACCCCCCCCACCCCCCAGGCAGGAAGCTGGCATGGCAGGGAGTTGCTGGCACCCACCACACATTCTGGTTTGTCATCAGTTACCATCCCCCAGTGCACGAGGCGCTGCCAAGCTAGAGTGCAGCTTGTGCTGGTCGGAGGGTCTGGCCTCGCTGTACCCAGCAAGCAAGGCCAGCTCCTCAGAGCAGACAGCAGCCCTCCAGCACTCTCGCCTGCTGGACACTGCACTTTTTTCCTTTTCAGCCCAAGGCTTGGGCTCGCTGGGCTCCTTTCCTCCTGTATTCTTCCTTTCTGGGGCTGTGGTTTCTGTCTTTCTCACCATTCAAAAAACAAAACAAAACAAAACAAAAAACAAAAACACTTACCCTTCCTTCAAACATCTCTCTTCAGCCATAATGAATAGCAATGTTTTGAGATAGTACAAAGATGGCCAGACGTAAACAGAAGGGCCTGAGCGCTCTGGCCTTGATCGCAGCCTGTGAAGCTGGCCTTGACACTGGGAAAGGGATTTGATTGGTGAAATGTACAGGGAATGAGTTTCTGTTGCAGCAGCAGAGAGCACCCTTGAAGTGACCTCTGTATGGCAGGTGCCTGAGGGAGGGGAGCCCGGTATGGTGACTTGCCAGTTGAGATTAGAAGCACTCCCTCTCCTTTCTTTGATCATTATAGCACAGTTTAAGGAGGACTTGGACTCCCATTTCTGTTCTGGTAGCACTGTTGATCCCTTGCCAGTAATCCCTAGGCCCTTCAGGAGTCCTTAGGGGACTTTGATCAGGGTGATTCCCTGTGGAGTCCTTGGCAGGTGTTTGTTCCCATACTAGAACAGTGAGCAGCTGCAGCAGCCATGCCATCGCCACTGGAAGCTCTCACTGAATCAGTTTTCTCTTTTTCTGAGTTGTGGTGAGTCCTTTCCTAATTCCTTAGTGGTCTGTGCCTCTCTGTACCTTTTGTCCTTTGGGTGGTGGTGCACACCTTTAATCCCAGCACTTGGGAGGCAGAGACAGGAGGATCTCTATGAATTTGAGGCCAGCCTGGTCTACAAAGTGAGTTCCAGGACAGCCAGGGCTACACAGAGAAACCGTGTCTCAAAAAAACAAAAGAAAATGATCAAACAAACAAACTGGAAAGAAAGAGTTCGTGTCCTTCAAATTTGATGGGTGGCAGGAGGATCTTTGCATGTGGGGCTGCAGAACTTCTCAGACTCTTGAGCTTCATCAGTTTCCTGCTGCAGGATTCAGCAGTGGCTTTGGGCACGAAGAGCGCTGAACCTGGGCCCAGATGTCAGGGGACGAGATGAACTCAAAGTTCTTGGGTGAATTGAGATGTTTGGATCTCGGGTCTTTCGAGGAGGGACGGGCACCGGGTGATTCATTCACTTTGGAACAGGACAGCTGGACATTTGGAATGTCCAACACCTGGCAGGGCTGGATGTGAGGTCTCTGGGATCTGAAGCTCCTGAGATGTCAGACTGTGAAGAGGACTTTCTCCATCATGAGTCTCTTCTGTGAAGGTTTATAATAGCTTTCAAGAGAAGGCTCAGAGGTTATGAACCTTATTAAGCACTCTTGCAGAGTGTCGGAGTTCCATTCCCACCAACATTGGGCTGCCCCCAAGTTCCTATAAAGTCCAGTTTCAGGAGTCTCAAACTCTGTTGGCACCTGTTCTTACATGTGTGTACTGCAAGCCCCATAAACGTAACCAAAATAACATTTAGAAGGTTTTATAATGCATCTTCATTCACAGAGATCTAGCTATTGAGATATTTTCTTTACTTATATAATGATTTTACACCTGGAAGGCCATAAAGATCACACCAGCCTCTGGTCTCTGTGGCTTTGGTTTCCTCTCTTTAAATATCCATTTGTCCTTTTTCAGAACTAAACAAACAAACAAAAAACTAGGAAGGAGCTCAAGATAGCAGAGATCTTAGGCTTCGTTAAGGGTTAAGCTCTGCTGGGTTTTAACTTCCTCTGACCCTTCATTGGGCCACAAGGAAGAAATCAGCTGAGGCTATATTTGGACCATGTCAGAAAGCTGGTCCATTTTTTTCCCCTTGAGGCTCTTCCACTGCTTCAGTACCTGCCTCTCATCTGTACACTTGCTGTGCCTAGAATTGCCCCAGCTGATGGATCTGTGGCACAAGAGTCCTTCTGAGACCATGACAAGATTTGACACATAGGTAGGTAGACTTATCTCAAAGACCACTGAACACATCAGTGATACCACTGGGCCTGTCCCAAAAGGAAAGGGAAGCAGTCCCCCACACAGGTGAGATGGATGGTGCGAAGAGATCTCAATTTGGTCTGAGCAGCAGTCCGAGTTCATTGCTGTCGGTAAGGAGGCTGCTCAGAGGTCTTCCTCAGAAGAGGATGTGTGAGAGCAGACAGGCTGGCTCTGACCTGGTCTTTGGCAGAGTGTAAGGTGGTCCAGACCTGTGGGAAGGATTTGGCGGAGATGACCATACCTGGTGGTGGTTGGGGTTCACGACGAACTGGTCCAGACAGGCGTGCTTCACACAACTGTCCAGCAGCTAGCTGTTTATAGTTGGACCAGGGAGGGGTTCAGGAACTCCTGAGTTAAGGGAGCAGTGAACGAGGAGCAATGAGCCCTTCAAGCGCTAGGCAGCTCTTTAGGCTTCTGGCACAGACCTACAGGACAGCAGGGTGGCACTGTGGAGCCTTAGGGGTGAACTCCCCATTCCCTCTGTCCTGTTTTTCTCCTCATAGCAGGTCTATCAAGACCAGGAGCGACCACCTGTGGGCCAGGGTGTGACTACCTGGAGCCCAGTTTGGAAGCCTCAGTTTTGAACTCTAGGCCCCAAATTATATACGTACACATTCTTCTGTGTTTATGGAGTGTAGTCACCAAGGTGTTTTACAGTGACGACCCCTAAGGGGTTAAACACAAAACATTAATAAACAAAACAAAATAACCCTGGTGACTTCCTCTGGCCTCCGTCCTCTGAGGCTGCTGCCTCAGTTCCCAAATAAACTTGTCCTTTATTAAAAACAAACAAACAAACAAAAAAACACACCAAAACACCCAAAAAAACTAAAACAGCAGTTATGTATAAAATCCCCAGAAAAGCAGAAATAAAAATAACCATATGGAGCTGGCAGAGTGCATTTGGCTTTACTTCTTTAAAATACTACGTGCGTGCTGTGTGTGATGGGTCATGCCTATAATCTTAGCAGTAAAGAAGAGGAGGCAGGAGGATTGCCACAAATTTGAGGTCAATTTGGGCTAAAACAAGAACAAGAAATTTTAAAATCTTCTTGACTTTTTTTTTTCCCCTAGACAAGGTCTTACCATGTAGCCCAGGCTGGCCTTGAACGCAGAGATCCACCTGCCCTTGCACCTAAGTGCTGGGATTATAGACATGGGCTACGATGCCCAAGGCTCTTCTTGACCTTTTACGCTTAATGTTTTTTTTCGGAGATTCTAAAAGTCATTGATTGGCCCTAGAACGGCCACACCCTTGATGGAGGGTGTTCCCCATCCGATTTTTAGGTTTCTGCCAATAGTCTGGTGTCTAGCACAGCAGCCTAGGGATACTGACTCATCGGAAGCTTTGCATCCTTACTGCTGGCCAGCCAGCCAGGGATTATGTGGCCTGGTGTCAGTATCCACCCAGCTGCAGGAGGGAGAACAGCCTGGGCTTGCTTGCTCTGCTGTTAAATAGCCTTTCCTGTTGGAGCGCTTGCTTTAGCACGAAGCCCTGGATTCCATCCCTTACACCCTGTAAATCAAGTCAGTCCCGGCACTTGGGAGATGGCAACGGAAGGATCAGAAATTAAATGTCATCTTAGGCTACACAGTAGATTTGAAAGCAGTCTGTGCTACACACTCATACCTGCAAACAAACACACACACACACACACACACACACACACAACAACAACAACCACAATTTAAAAGCTAGACCCCTTTCTCAAAAATCACCTACACAGGTAACATGGTTTCTAGCAAAATCGATTTCTCATTTTAAAATTAAGGCCTCAAATTCTTGATGGTCCCGTATTAGGTTTGCTCATGTGTAGCTTTCTCCCAAATCCAATTTAGGAACCAGATTCCCCAATCTCAATCTTTCTCAGCCCCTCTCGCCCCTTCCCTCTTCCTTTTTTTCTTTATGGTTTTTAGAGAGAGAGTCTCATGTAGCCCAAGTTGGCTTCAAACTTGATTAGTAGTTGAGGCTGGTCTTGAACTCCTGGTCTTTGGATCCTGTCTCCTGAGTGTGGGGTGTGTCACGAAAACTCTCTTGTCAGCATTTCTTTCCTGTAAAAAAAAACGTCAGTACAGAGGACAAGGAAAGCATTTCTATTCTCATTTGGTCCTGATGCAGAGAAGATTGTATTTTCTGCCCTGCTAATTCCTCCCACTCTTGCTTCCCGCCCCTCCTACCCTAACCCAGGGCAGAGGGATCATGTACGTGCCAGGCAGTTGCCAAGCTACACCCCAGTTCTTTGCCCTCATAGTGTAAAATGCCTTGGATTTTTGCTTCCTCTTCCTGTTTGTTCTAGATAACCCTTGGAGTGAGTGAAATGCTGTATTTTTCTTATGGTTCAGGTTTACCAGATTGTAAGATTATATTGTCAGAGAATTCGGCATGTATCTCTTATAGACCCCCTTCTTTTGAGTATTTTCTTTCTTTTGTAAAATTTTATATGCATTGGTGTTTGGCCTGCAGGTATATCTGTGTGAAGTTGTTGGGTCTTCTGGAACTGGAGTTTTGAGCCACCCCATGGTTGCTGGGAATTGAACCTTGGTCTCCTGGAAAAGCAGCCAATCTCTGAGCCATCTCCACTCTTGAGTGTTTTCTTAGGATAGAAGCCTTCTGCTTCTATCCTAAGATGGTGGTGGTGGCACATACATTTCATCCCAGCACTGGGGAGGCAGAAGCAGGCTGATCCCTGGGTTTGAGGTCAGCCTGGTCTGCATAGCAAATTCTAGGACGAATATCATAATAATGATTATGTCACTGAAACATACCTGATATAAGGGAATTTATTTGTGAGGGGAGGGGAGAGGAGTTAGGGGGCAGATGATTGGACATGTAGACAGGCAGACAGACAGATGGAGACAGAGCCACGAGGGCAGAGAAGGACAGAGAGAAAACGTGGGGACTGAGGGAGAACAGAGAGAAAGAGACAGAGAAACTGAGAGAAAGAGCTCTGGGTGGCGGATGGGGACCTTTTATCTGGCATAGGTGGTGATGGCAGGTGATGACATAAGAAATTGAAAGGCAGGCTAGTGGGACTGGCTGCACACTACAGCAAGGGCTACACAGAGGAATCCTGTTTTGAAAAACCAACCAACCAAACAAGCAAACCAAACCAGACTTCTAGGAGCACACTGCTGACGTTCTCTATTTGCACATATGGTCCCATGTTGCTCTTGTGAGTGGCCATGTCCCTTTTCTGTTTTCCTCTCTCCTTTCCCTCTTTCTCTGAAGAACACTGGGGTCTAAGCCAGGTCTTGGACATGCTAGGCAAGCATTATTTACACCAAGTTATAACCTAGCCAGTTTCTTCTTACGGTGAATATTTTAATCACTGAAATTGACAGTGAAAGCAGTTGTTTTTCTACGCTTATGTTAGTTCACGACGAGCCTGGGTGGCCAGAGCTTTAGTCAGTCTTCTTAGTCCTCATGAGGCTTTTGGATTAGGATTATCCCTCTCTCCAAAAAATGGAGCACAGAGTTTCAAGCTCCACCCTGATGGCTGCCTGCTTTTGCCTCTCTTTCTCTACCCAGTACCTTGGCAGCCCTCGGTCCATCACTTCCCGGTGTGACTTGATGGCAAACCTCATCCAGAATGGCTGTGAAGGCGAGATCGAGAGTCCGGCCAGCAGCACCCGTGTCCTTCGGAGCCTACCCCTCAGCAGCAAGGGCTCCAGTGCCACAGGCTCTGACGTCATCCAGATGACGCCTCAGGAGATTGCAGTGAGCCTACGGCCAGGTGAGTCTGTCTCGGGATGGGTTGGGTGCTGTGGGCTCCAGTGGGTGGGTGAGAGGGAGGTGCTAACGTGGAAAATGGGCTTGATTGGGCTCAGAACCTAGAGATGGGAAAGGGATGAAAGGCTCACTCCAGGAAGCACAGTGCGAGGCTGCTGGAGATGAGGCCAGGTGGAAGGCCTTGGATATATGTGTTTTTAAGGATTGTAGTGGAGTACCGTGCCTTCATGCATGAGGCGTACCCTGGGGTTCCACCGTCAGTTCTGCAACAGGCAGAATGAACAAACGAACCTCAACCCAAAACAATGATAAAAACTCAATATAGTAGCAGTAGGTGTGTGTGTGTGTGTGTGTGTGTGTGTGTGTGTGTGTGTATAATAGAATTATGATATATATTATACAATTTTCCATTTATGTATTTTAAAAATAGTTCTTTTTATTGTTTTTAATAATGTGTGTGTATCTAAGCATGGGCATGCAAGCACCTCAGAGGCACGGGATGGATCCCCTGGAGATGGATTTCTAGGAGGTTGGAGGCTGCCTAATGTGCTGGGAACTGGACTCAGGTCCTCTTTTAGTTTCTCTGCAGGGGTGCTACCAGATGTCAGCCACTGAGCCATCTCTCCAGCCCGCATTTAAGCCTTCTTCTTCTTCTTCTCCTCCTCCTCCTCCTCTTCCTCCTCCTCCTCCTCTTCCTCCTCCTCCTCCTCTTCCTCCTCCTTTTCCTCCTCCTCTTCCTCCTCCTCTTCCTCCTCCTCCTCTTCCTCTTCCTCCTCCTCCTCTTCTTTTTCTTCTTCTTCTTTTTTTTTTTTTTTGAGCCATGCACTCACTATGTAGCCCTGACTGGCCTGGAATTTGCTGTTGTAGACCAGGCTGGCCTGGAACTCACAGAAATCCACCTGCCTCCAGAGTCTTGGCATTAAAAGCACCTCTTAGTTATCCTTAAGTGTACAATTCAGTCGCCATGTTGTGACATCATGACTCTTTCTACACTACCTTATCTCAAACAGAAGCCGTCCGCCTAGTAGAGAATGTTCCACCCACACTTACTCCTAAGCCCCGATGTCTACTTTTGTCCCTGTGGATTTGCCTATTCTGGTGATCTCCTGCAAGTAGCATACAGTGTTTGTCCTTTGCTGCCACTTAACGCAGCGTTTTCAGGGTTCACCAAACTAGAGCATGAGGCAGAATTTCCTACATCTCAAGGCTGAGTGATATTCCAATGTATATCATATTCATTGCGTCACATTTTGTTCGTCCACTCATTTGTTAGGGGACATGGAGCTGTTGCGATTTTTTTTTTTTCCACTATTGTGAACCACGCTGGTTTTATTTCTAGAAGCATGCTGTCAGACCTATTCCCTACTCAAAAGCTTCCCCCTCCACCCCCTGTCACCAAAAAGTTTGCTTTCGAGAGTATCTCATGTAGCCCAGGTTTGCCTCAAACACACTCTGTAGATGAGGATGACCTTGAACTCCTGATGCTCCTGACCCCACCTCCTCAGTGCTAGAATTACAGATTATACAATTATGTAGTTCTGGGGACCCAGCCCACGGGCTTTGTGCCCCTAACCTAGGCTGTTGAGCTAGTTTAGCCATCCATCACTTAATGTCTGTTCTGCACATAGAATCTGTGCATGTCGAGGACGCTGTGCCTGTGGCTAACCTGGAAAGCCCGGCTTTGTTGGGTGAGGTACATATTTCCCACTTGAATTGCTACCTAGCCCACTGTCTATAACGCTTGGCCATAGCTGTTTCTTGATGGCTTCTTGAGAGCAGCTTGAAGCAGGGGCCAATTATGAATTTGGTTGGCCTTCCTGAGTTGCAGCCCTAGCTGGTCCCCTAGCCTGGAGGCCCTCGGCTTTACAAGGTCTTCACTCTTCACTGAAGTGCTCGGAGCCTTACACAAGACTGCCATCTAAAAGAGCACATGGGACACGCCTTTGAGCCCAGCACTGAGAGGCTGAGGTGGACAGATTCCAGGCAAGTCTGGTCAATGTACGGAGTTTCAGGCCTGCAGTGGCTATATAGTAAGACTCTGTCCCAGAAAAACAAAAACAAAAAGAACTATAACAATAAAAGACAAACAGAAGAGAAGCAAACAACAAACAATGAAAAAGGGAATCGAGCCTTCAGAAGTTAAAATCATCATTTTTTTAAGGATAATGATTAGTACCTGTGCTCCAGGATGGGATCTGGTGCAGCGGAAATGGACTGTGTGGAATGTTAGGTAGCGCAGTGTAATGGCACACAGGTAAGCCTTCCTCAGAGCTCTTTGTAGCTGTGGCTATTCTTGGTTCTCGCTTCTGTGACCACACGCTGGTTTAGAATGAACCTTGAGTCACCAGGCACTGGAGAAATGTTTGGTTTTATGTGTTCTGATTAGTGTGAGGCCCAAACAAAAGGCATGTACAGGTTGGCCCAGGTGGATGGAGAAGCCCGGATCACTGAATTTAGTCACGCATCCTGCTAACCCTCATGTAGTTTCTAGTAGCAGGAAGAAAGAAAGAATAGTATCCGGTGTTATTCAGTGAGTGCAGTGACAGGCTGGTCTGAGGGAGGGCCCAGACACACTCATAGATAAGCTTTAGAGGCAAGAGCTGAAGAAAATTGGAATTCCTAAAGTTCCGGAATCATTGTGAATATATTTCTAGAGACAGAAATACTTGAAACAATAACGCCCCTTCAAAGTTTTGAAAACACAGTTTTAATGTATTATAAAGAGAAATAGGCGAAACCCTCCTTTATGGGGAGAGGGGAGATAGCTGTTGCACTTAGAAAAAAAAATCTGTTTCCTGAGTGCATTCTTGCCTCCAGGGAGCTCTTCCATTCTGGAGAATGCTGTCAGATGTGTGAGGATTAGCTATTCCATTCTATAGTTATAGCATTGCTTTCATGTTTTCTCCACAGCCCTGGCCTCCCTTGCCTCATAATAAGCATTTGTTGAGTGAAGACTAGCCAGGGACAAGCCTCAGCATAACATGAAAGACACCCCATGAAGGCCAGGTTACCATTTGGTAGGTCTGTTGGAGAGGAAAGGAAGCTGGGTGGTAGGAGGAAGGAAGAGAGAAATGGAGAAGGAGTTCCTTACTGCTACTTCTTCTTCCTCTTCCTCTTCCTCTTCTTCATCTTCTTCTCCTCCTTCTTCAAGAATTTTCGTTAAAGAAAGATTATTTTATTTTATGTGCATTAGTGTGAGGTATCAGAATCCCTGGAACTGGAGTTACAGACAGTTGTGAGCTGCCATGTGAGTGCTGGGAATTGAACCCCGGTCCTTTGGGAGAGCAGTCAGTGTCTTAACCACCAAGCCATCACTCCAGCCTTCCCTCACTTATTCTTAAAAAAAAATTTTTTTTTTTAAATTGCATGTTGTTTTGGACAGGTGGTTCGGCCATGAAAAGTTACTTTTATTTGCTTGCTGTTTGCCGTACGCTCTTATCCCAGCACTCATGCGGCAGAGGCAAAGCGATATCTATGGGTTCGAGAATAGCTTGGTCTACATTGGAAGTTCCAGGCCAGCCAGGGCTATATAGTTATACCCTGTCTCAAAAACAATTCTGTCTGTGTGTCAGTCTGTCTGTCTCTATGCCAACTGCACATATGCGCGGATGTCAGAGACAGTATAGGGAGCCTGTTCTCTGCTTCTCCCATATGAATCCCAGGACCAAACCCAGGTTGATGTCTTTTCAGCAAACTCTGACCTGCTGAGCTATTTCTCTGGACCTTGGTCATCATTATTATTGTTATCATCATCATCTTATATGTGTAAATGTTTGCCTACATGTATATCTTTGCACCGCATGCATGCCTGATGCCTGCAGACACCAGAAGAAGGCTTTGGATCCCCTGGAACTAGAGTTACAGGTGGCTTTGAGACACCATGTGGGTGCTGGGAATCAAACCCAGGACCTTTGGAAAAGCAGCCAGTGCTCTTAACCACTAAGTCATCTCTTTAGCCCACTTCCATTAAAGATTTTTTATTATGTTTTTTTGTGTGTGTTTGTTTCTGTATATGAGAGAGAGAGAGAACACCTTTTTTGTGACTCTTTTTTTTCTCTTTCCACCATGTGGCCGGGACCTGAGATCAAACTCAGGCCTTCAGGGTCAGAGGCAGTGATAGCGCCCTCTGAGCCATCTTACTTGGCCTTCCTTCTTTAGTTCCTTAGAAGGGTTTTAATGTATTAAAACTGTTTCTCAAATTGAGATATAATTCACATATCACAAGTGCTACAATCTTAAAATGTTCCAGTCACTGGTTCTAAGTTTACTATGAAGCTGGGCAGCCAGCAGCCCTGTCTAATTTCAGGTTGTTTTTACACTGGCAGTTTAAATCTAACAAGCAACCCTCCTCTTCTAAACCAGTTTTCATCTCTCTGTGATGAAGCCTGTCAGTTACATAACACGGGGCTTGTAATCCATCTGTGTTGTAAAATGTACTTTTTCCTGATGTTTTTGTTTGTTTGGTTTGGCTTTTGGGTTTGTTTGTTTGTTTGTTTTGTTTTTTCAAGACAAGCATTTCTCTTTGTAGCCTTGGCTGTACTGGACTTACTCTTTAGACCAGGCTGGCCTCAAACTCACAGAGATCCGCCTGCCTCTGCCTCCCAGAGAACTGGGATCACAGGTGTGCGCCACTGAGCCCAGATTCTTTCTGATGTCTCTGAACCATGTAGCTCGAGTTGTCCTGGCATTTGTGACTTTTCTGCCTTAGCCCTCCCAAGGCAGGTACTGCCACATCCTGTTACTTCATCCTTTCTGTGGCCAAATGATGCTCCGTGTGGTTAGGCTATGCGTTAGTTGATGGACGGTTTCCACTGGGTAATTTTGAACATTCATGTACAAGTTTTTTGGGGGGCCATATGTTTTCAATAATTTTGGGTCTATAGCTAGGAGTGGAATTGCTGGATCGTATGGTAATTCAGTGTTTAACTTTCTGAAGAACTGCCAAACTTTAAGCAGGGTTTTGTATAAATACAAGGATCATGTTTTCCATTTTGTTTCAACACTGGAAACTGTATGTCAGGATAAGAATTTTTCTAAAAACCCTTAACAAAAGACATGAAATTCTTAGGCTATGCATTTTAAGTAAAACTTAACTGAGATAAGCAAAATCAAGAGGTAGGTTTCGAACACTGGGATGCTGAAGGTTTCTTTGAGTTCTTCACCTTAAACTCTTAGTGTCGTCAATATCTTTGAGAATATTATTCTTGTTGTTGGTATTTGCGCACACATGATGTGTATGTGACGTGCAATGATGCATGTAGGCCAGAGGATACCTGGCTGACCTGGAACTCACTATGGAGACCAGGCTAGCCTGGCACCTATAGAGATCCACCTGCCCCGCCCCTGCCTCCCCAGCGCTGGGATCAAAGGTGTGTGCCACCACACCCAGGCAGAGGACAACTTTTACTCCAGACTGATGATCTGAGTTCAGTTTCCTGGAAATTATATGAAGAACTGGGCGTTGTGGTGCACTTATGTAACCTTAGCATTGCTATCCCGAGATGGGAAGTGGAGGCGGGAAAATTGTCTACAAGTTTGCTGGTCAGCAGCCAGGAGTATACGGGCAAAGCTGGAACAAGAGAGACCTGCCACTAACCAGAGTGGAAGGCAAGAACCAGCTCTGGAAAGTTGTCCTCTGACCACGGCTTGCTGGATACGCACACGCATGTGCGTGTGCGTGCGTGTGTGTGCGCGCGCACAAACACACACACACACACACACACACACACACACTCTCTCTCTCTATCTCTCTCTCTCTCTCTCTCTCACACACACACACACACACACACACACACACACACACACACCCCACACTCATTTCTTTGAAGATGGCAGGAGTCTTTATTTGTTAAGATCCTGCCTTGTCTTGACTTGTGAACAAAGTCAGTCTTGGGGTTCTGTTCTCCGTCTAGCCTTACCATCTGATGCGAATTCCCATGGACAAAAGGGAAGTTGCCTTATTAAAGGGAAGGCAGAGAAAAGAAAGTGTTAAAATACCTTCCAGGCTGGTGGCTCCTTAGTACTTGATTAGAGGGACAGCCTGTAGTTACAGCAGAGCACTGGCAGGGGTCCCGGGCAGCACTAGGTGCTTTGAAATAAGGAAAGGGGAGGCTGGGGGCGGGGTGGGGACCAGGAGAGGGGCCGCTGGGGGCGGGGTGGGGATCTCCCTTCTCCCAGGTGCATGTGATCAGCCCCTCTTTGTAGTTGACTTTATTGCATTTCTCTGAACATTCCGATGGTCCTGAGGTGAGGATTATGCGGAATACCCCCCAGAGAGATGTTCAAACCTGTAGGGCTCCCAGGCTGAGAGGGAGACTGTGCAGGAGCAGGGAGGAGGGGGATAACAAATTCAGGCATGTTGTCACCAGAGGCAGGCACATACTGGCCCTGTTGGTGAAGGGTGAGGTCTGTGCCCCCCCCCCCCTGCTTAGGCCACGATCAGCTCAAGTCTCAGGCAGTGGAAGACAGCAGCTTGCTGGGAAAGTGTAGAAGGGAGGAGTGGGTCCAAGCGAAGTCATACACAAAGATGGGAAAGGTGCTGGAACCTGGCCAAGCACCCCGAGCACGGCCAGGATACCACCAGCCTCCGTGTCAATCGGAGAACCGGAGAGGCCTCGCTCGCTGGGTGGCTGGTGTGGTCTCGGCGGAGTGCCGTCCACGCCAAGAGAACGAGAGTGGCCGACCCACAGGAACTGCTGACGCAACACATTCCGTGCTCACCAGAGCACATTCGGGAGGGCGTGACACCTAAAGTCTCCCACGTAACGGGTGGTTGGTCTGACACGCCCCGTCACGCCCTCCCTGTCCGAAGAACTGGGAGAAACGCTCCATTTAATATTTGCAGTGTCCTGTGGAAGAAGTGGAGGTGGGCATCCGCTCTCTCCATGAGCCATTTTCCCCCTAGGATTCAATGCCAGGACATTGCCCACTCCCCAGTGCCAGGCAGAGGCAGCTGTATGTCATACCTCACTTCCTCCTTTGCCTTCGTTTCTGGAAACTTTGGAGTTAAATTTCCATGCCTGATGCTGTAGCCCAGTTAAGTGGTAGTTCCTGGAAACATTTTTTTCTCCCTTTTTTTTTTTTTCAATCCCCACACGACTTGCTTTAATTTAAAATTGATTTTTAACTTTTAACTTTTGGAAGCCTTGGAGCCAAAGAGTTCCTTGTGTGAGAGCATCGGTATTTATGTATATAATTGGTTCTAATCACCACTATGATTAATGTCTTCTTCCCTCAGTGAAGCTGAAACTAAGCTGCAGATTGAAAGGAACTGGGGGTCCTGCTGAGCCCTTGGTCACCAGGCCTGGGTTCAAAGCTGGCTCTCCCGCCTCCCAGCCTAGTACTGCTCAGTCCAACGCTGCCTCTCGGCTTCCCTGAAGCCAAGCCGCTTCTCCATCTGTTAGTTAACTGCAGGCCTCAGGAAGGTAGTAGCACATTCTGCACAGGAGAAGACGGAGGAGGAGGATGGGCAGGTGTCAGAAAACACACCAGACCCTGTGAAGAAGGCGTGGATCTGGACAGAAGAGGCTTGGCCCAGCTGCGGTCTGCCTTCTTGTGTAAAGGCCAACTCGGGGTGCACACAGGTGCACACACCTACCTTTTCCAAGTTCGTTCCTAACTCCCCACCTCTCCTCCACCATGATAGGCATTCATGCAAGGAGTCTCCTGTGAAGACCTGATGGGGCTGGCGGGTGGGAGCCACAGACACACTGGAGCAGTTCGGAATTCCCGCTGGAGGAAATCTCGAATAGTCTTCTGTCTGAGTCAGACTGTGATGGTTTTTAAAAATAGGCTCACGCCAACAGGCAACCCAAACCACATCAGTCTTGAGGCAGCTGGAACAGTGCTTACCAAAACAACAGCAACAACAAACCAAGTCAGGAGACGCAGCCTTGCCACTCGACTGCAGATAGGAGTTGCAATCACAGTGCTTCGTTTGTGCAAGCTCTTACATTCTAGAGCCTTGCTGTCCCCAAGGGAGTGCATGTCAGCCTCAACAGAGGCTCTGAGCCTCACTGTTTTCATCTCATACTTAGGTAAACCTAGGTCCAGGTTGCACCCTTGGTCCAGGTTTTGGAGTATGTCTTCCCTCCAGTGGGAGCAGGAGAGGGAGCATGGAGGATTGGGTTCTGTGTCTTATCGTGTGGAGGAATAGCTAGCTGGTCCTTGCCAGCCAAGTGTGGACCCTTGGTGGCACAGGCACTTGGCTTCTTGAATCTCTAAATACACACGAAAAAAATTTACCCAGATTTCAAATGCTCTAGAGCTGGGCTGCCCCAGGCCAGACAGGACATCTAGTGCCCTGACAGGCCAGTGAGCTTGACAGTTACCTGGTGAGAGCTGAACTTTGAAGTCAGTCCTAAGTGGTTTGTGTTTTGAAATGATGGCATGATTTGGGGATGTTTTATCCCTCAGTTAGTTTCCCGACTTGCGCCCCTGTCCAAACCCTGGGGTTAGGGATGGGGTGAGGTATTTGGTCTCCTTGCTCCCTCCCTTTAATCAATTCCCCCTTTCCATACCTGTTGGCTGTCTTACTATAAAACCCAAATGACTTTCTCTCTTATATTTGGTACACAACCTGGTAGTGTCTTTTCTCTTTTGCTCTTGTTTTTTTTTAATTGTTAAAAATACCATGTGTCCTATATATACATAGTGTGTGTATATTTTCTTAACACTTTTATAAATGTATTTAATGAATTTTGGTATTTTTACACATCTCTTCCCCGCCAGTTGCCTTCTTTTACCCCCTTCCATTGGACCTCTTCTTCCTACGTTTCCTTTATATTCTCAGGCCTGTAGTGTGTGCGTGGGTGTGGTCTTTGTGCGCAAATGAAACAAGAGTCCTATTATGAAATCTGGAGCTAGGCTAGAGCCCAGCAAGCTTCAGGGATCCTCCTGTCTCTGCCTCCCACAGTGGCAATGTTACAAACGTGCTAGGCCACACTTATTTCCTCAGCCCCAAGTTACTGCCTTCATTAGCTGCTTTGTCACGTGCCCTCCCTGACTTTTACACCCCCACCCTCATCCCTAGTTCTCACTCATGGCCACCCCCTCTTGTTAATGCTTTGGCTGTCTGTTGCACAGCCTGTCTGGACCAGGCCTACCGTGTGGTGGTGGGCTGCCTTCAACCCAGGTTGCATGGGCAAGTGTGGCTCGTGATCACAGTTCCCCACGGGTCTCTTTTGCTGAGAGACAGAACTCTACCACACTTCCTCAGACACACTGACACAGGTGTCAGCCGGGCTTCGCTCTCGGCCCCATCCGCTCTTCAGACGCTGCACTTCCGAGGAAGGTCTTTTTAGTGGTGCACGGTCACTCAAGAAGGGCAGTTTTCTTCATTTATTCGTGCGGTCGGACAGGCCCCGGGCCAAGACAAGCGCTTCACAGCGTAACCCCCTCTGCTGTGGGGAAAAGATCTTTGAAGTGAGAACTTACCCTTTTACCCCAGCAAGCCTCTAACCAGGGTGACCTCTCCTGGCGCAGGTGACCAAACCACCTTCCAGCTGCAGGTGCGTCAGGTGGAGGACTATCCCGTGGACCTGTACTACCTGATGGACCTCTCCCTCTCCATGAAGGATGACTTGGACAACATCCGGAGCCTGGGTACCAAGCTCGCTGAGGAGATGAGGAAGCTCACCAGTAACTTCCGGCTGGGTTTCGGGTCTTTTGTGGACAAGGACATCTCTCCTTTTTCCTACACGGCACCGAGATACCAGACCAACCCGTGTATTGGGTAGGTGGCAAGATAACATTCTCCGGAGTGCTGGGACGAAGTAGTGGGGAACGCTAGAAAAGGCTAGTTTAGGGGGGACGTTAGGCTTAGATAGTTAATGATTAATAAGGTCAGGGAAAGACCAGGAAAGTGCAAAGACATTCTCTCTGTCTGCAGTAACTGGTATGCTCTAATAAATGAGTTTAGGAGTTGGGGAGATGGCTCAGCTGGTCATACAGTTGCTGCACAGTTGTGAGTAGCTGAGTATGTAAGGATTAGGCCCTTTAGTCTGCTTTAGTCTGCTAAAGCAGACATGGGGGATCCTTGGGGTTTTCCGGCCATGAGCCTCACAGAATTCATGAGGTCCAGGTTTAGTAGGAGACTGTCTCAAGGGGAGAATGATTCAAGAAGATGCCTGATACTCATCTCTGAGGTTTACACGCCTGTGCACACATATGGGTGTGCGTAACCGCAAATAAATACATACTTCAAAAGGATAATTGCATTCAGAAATTTTCCCTGTCTATGCTAACAGGTATAATTTACTTCCATATAACTAAATGAAAACGCTGTTTAGTTTTTTTTTTTGTTTTGTTTATTTAGTTTTAATTCGCTTATTTGTTTGTTTTGCTTGGTAGACAGGGTTTTCCTGTGCAGCCCTGGCTATCCTGGACTCGCTCTGTAGACCAGGCTGGCCTCAAACCCACAGATCCAACCGCCTCTGCCTCCCAAGTGCTGAGGTTATAGGTGTTTGCTCTCTTGCCTACCTTTCTGTTTTAAACGAAGGAGGTTTTGTTTGTTTGTTGTTTCTTTTTAAATATAATTCATGTGCATGAGTTAGAAATGGTTTCAAGTAAACAGGAGTTTGAAATTTCTTATACAAAACAAATCCAGAAGTTTATACTGGCCAAACTTACTGCAGGCTTATTTCCTGCTGATCTGTAAGTCTAGTGGGGGGTCTCCTGATCTGAGGACACCTCTTCTCAGGGACATAGACCCCTTCCACATGGCTTCAAGCTCACTCTCACCCTGCCTAGAGGGCTCTACCTTAAATGGGACTGTCTGCTTCCAAACTTTTTTTTTAATTAATTAATTTTTATTTCATGTGCATTGGCGATTTGCTTGCATATATGTCTGTGTGAGGGTGTGTAACGAGGAAAAGAAGCATCAGGACTGACTAGTAAGCAGGTTGAACCGAAGTTGACCCAATGGCGATGGGGTTGGCTTCTCTCTTTTCCAGTGTCTCCAGTGATATGTGAGATGTCAAGGTTGCGAAGGACAATGGTGACTGAAAACTTCCAGCCTTTTCTTGACTCATTTCCACATTTGGCCTCAGCGAGTCTGTGGAGTATAAGGCCCAACATGGTCACCAGATGGGAAAGAACTAAGCTTTCAGTTCTCCCCGCTAAGTGTCAGACACCATTCACACTGTTAACAAATGGACACTTTACTGAGATTATCTCATTCAATCCCGTGCTGGCCTCCTCAGGTGTCTAAGGCTTCTAAGCCATGTTTACAGATGAGGAAAGTGAGGCCCACAGAGAATAAATACCTTTATACAGATCACTAAGGGATAGACTAACCAGAGTCAGTATTCTCACTAGCACAATGACATTTTTTCCTCATCCGAGATACTTTATCTGAGGCTATGTGACGGTGTGCACGCCCATGCTCCCATGAGCCCACCAGACTTTCCCCTGTCTGCAGTGAGAAATCCCCAAACCTCCATGGCTAAACATCTACAGAGCTTGTCCTCATTTGTTCGAAGTCTGAGGACAGCTGAGCAGTGCTTGGCGCCTCTCTGTCAGGGATCCGGGCTTCTTGGTATTGAGATATCAGTTTTGATTCTTAGTCTCTGGCTGCCATGAAGGGGAAAGTTATTTTAAAGACCCTGGGCCTACTTTTCTTTAAGTCTTTTTGCAGCCCAAATTGCTCTCAGCTCCAAGCTAGGTTGGGTGTTAGGTGAGATGATGTTCCAGCAGCCTGTGTTCTGAGTCTCCTTGGTTCTGTTAGTTTTATGCTTGTTGCTGACCTAGATCCTCCTCAGGGGTCGGAAACCAACACAGAGATTGAAAAACAGTAAGATAACCTGGGCAGTGGTGGCGCATGCCTTTAATCCCAGCAGAGGCAGGTGTATCTCTGAGTATGTAGAGTGAGTTCTGGGACAGCCAGGGCTACATAGAGAAACTCTGTGTCAAAAAACAAACACAAAACAAGAAAAAGAAGAAGGAAAAACCCTAGTAAGATAAACAGTTTTAAATACGGTTCTATTCAAAGATGCTTAAGCATAAAGAGCTGTTGGCATCATTTACCGGGGGGGGGGGGGGGGGGTAGCTTCTCCTAGGCCATGGGTAGCCATAAGCTACATAATGTACATTATGATTAGTGATCTCCAAGGCTTCTTTCAGCTGTGCCTAGGTCACATGTTTTATTGTTGCAGTTTTACTTCTTACTGGGAGCAACAGCATCTTAATCAAAACATTTTTTTGGATTCATCGGAACAGTGATTCCATACACTCCTTTCTGTTCCTGCCCTGATTGGGCTCCGACTCTAGTCAGACAGGGTGTGTCTGCACCCACAGAGATGCTGGACTGGGAGCTGGCAGAGGATCAAGGACCATTTGGGTGCTTAGCATCCAAATAGTCAAAGCCATTTCGAACAGCTATTCGGAGCTCCTACTCCGAGGCCCTCCAGGCAGAAACAGTGGCAGACAGAGCCGATCTTGACAGTTGAGTGCATAGCGCTCTGAAAAGCTGTTCCTAAGACAGGAAATCAGTGAAGAAAGGGTGTTAGGAAGGAAACATCGAATCTAAGTCATGCAAATTTCTCTTTTGTAAGCCAGGAAGTACTAGGAGAGACACTGTAACTTTGCGGGGGGGGGGGGGGGGGGGCGGGGGTGCTGGCTGAGCTTCTCATCCTGGGGTCCCAGTCTCCCTGGAGAGTGCCCTTTGCAACTTGGGAGGGCACAGCACAAGCCAGAGAGAGTAGTCTAGCTGTCCCACACCAGGTCTGGGACAACTGCAAGTGTTTGCTTTTCTGTGTAAAAGGCCCCATGAACCCTGGCGCAGCGGTGCACACCTTTAATCCCAGCACTCAGGGAGGTAGAGGCAGACCATCCCTGTGAATATGAGGCCAGCTTGATCTACAAAGTGAGTTCAGGACAGCCAGGGCTACACAGAAAAAACCCTGTCTCTAAAACAAACAAACAAACAAACAAAACCAACAAAAAAGAGGCTCCTTAAGTTAGTTACTCTCATCTAAAAAACAATGAGTTACAAATGACTAGATTTCCTAGTTTTTCTCCACTCAGGATAGAATGCACCAGAAACACTAAATCTGAAGGATTGGTAGGCCTGCCCTGGGAGAAAAAAGCAATGCAAGCATCAGATTAAAGATCAGTTTAAGAGTTATTATGAGTCACAGGAGAAACTCTAAGAAATTCCAATGCTCGATGATACCCAATTTTCTATTGCTAGTTGTGGGACTTTTTCTTTGAAGCAGTCATCAAGACACATTCATGTGAAAACATCTCCATTGGTATTAATAGATTTTTACCCTTTGGGTGTGTTTCCCCAGGAAGCCACAGTGTTCCTCTGCCACATTAAAGGTGTCATTCTGCTTCCTTCTGCCATTCTTGTGGCTGAAGTGACAGGCCCTGATTATGTAATTCTGGTCTCCTCTGTGCTCTGTCACATGCTTTTGACTCCATCTGGGCTGGAGTTGTTCACATTGTTCAGTGCTATGCTGTGCAGGCAATTCAACTGGCCTGCCCTCAGGGGCCTTTAAGGGTCTTGACAATGGCCTATGTCATCACCTGGGCCAGGTGTTTCAGATATAACCCGGCTGCCTTCCCCTTCTACCCCCCTTCTCTGCTCCCATTTCTTTCCCTTTCCCTCCTCTCTGCCTTTTTTTTGGGGGGGGGGGGAGCTACCATGTTCCTCTTTCTCCTCTCCCCTTTTCTTCCCCCAAATAAATATGTCTTCATATCCAGATCTGTGGAGTGTGTGGCGTTTTAACATACATGCTAACGGTTCAGAGCTTGGTTGGCTGCGTCATCTGAGTCGGAAGGTTCTGACAGATCGCTGTGATTGATTGTTCTCCCCTGCTGTCTGTGTGCTCATCTGCTCATAAGTCTACACTTGATGTTTCTCCCTTTTCCTCACGTAGCCTCTGCCACCCCCACCCCCACCTCCCCTCAAGGTCCATACTAGGAATCCTTCCAGGTTACAGTTTTATTCTGCCATTTCATCTATAGACTGAAACTTCAATTTGGACTTCAGTGATTGTTTTTTTTTCCCCCTATAATTCTTACTTGGTCCTTTTCTCAGATCCTTGTGTTTTAGATACTTTTTTTTTTCAACGTCTAGTTTTCATTGTTTGTTTTTAATTTTTTTAGTAATTTCCTGTCTGGCTTGCGGCTGTCATTCCTTTCTCTTTTTGACTGTTTCAAAAGTCCTTGTCTTAGGAGAGGGATTTCGGAGCATTCCGTTCTTGAGTGTGAGGTTTGCTGACATTCCTTGGGGCTGTTGGCCTCTCCGTGGTGTGAAATGTTTTCATTAGCTCATCTTCATTGGAGGCTGTTTTCCATCAAGGACCATAGGCCCTGTGTATCCTGGCATATGGCACAGTTTTCATCTTTGCTGTTGTCAGGAACCTTCCATGTTGACAGTGGGGACTGGTTTGCCTGTGAATTTCTCAGCTGGGGATTTCTCTGTGTAGCCTTGGCTGGCCTGGAACTTGCTATGTAGACTAGGCTGGCCTCATACCACAGAGATCTGCCTTCCCCTGCCTCCTGAGTGCTGGGATTAAGGGCATGTGCCACAGGCTGGCAGCTGGGAGTTTCTTTATCATAAAAGTTGTGAATTCTTATCACTGGGGACTAGAGTGACTTTTTTTTTTTTCTACAGAGGACTTTGGTCTGGTTCCTAGCACCCACACTAGGCAGCTTATTGCCTGTAACTCTTATTTCCAGGAAATCTGATTCCCTTTTCTAGTTCCACAGCACCTGCATATACAGAGCATATAACACATACATATATTTTTTATATCTGTGTATATATATTGTGCTTGTGTGTGTTTTGTACTCAATAATAAATGCCAAGTCACCAATAATGTATTGGTGTCCCATTAAGGAAAGGGATAAGCACTTCTTGGTGTCATTTAACCAAGAGCAAGCCCAGATTGGAATTCTCTACTTCACCCTCTCTGTGTCATTGTCCTCTGTCTTGTGAGCCTGAATCTACACCTGCCTGAAGGCTCTCTTGTTAATCTCTCCCCAAGTCTGTGCCTGTCTCTGTGTGTGTGTGTGTCTGTCTGTCTGTTCTTAATAAGGAGCTTTGTGGTGTTGTAGGTCGAGGCCCTGCCAGACACTGTTTTCTTGGGAAAACACAGGGCCATTTGCCAGTGGCTCTTCTCTTCATCTTGGTCTTGCCATCGAAGGAGCTTCTGAATTACTTGGCGTGCTGGCTGATTACAGTTTTCTTCACCATTTCCCAGGTCTCATACTTCCGGACGGATCCAGTTTCCTTGGTCCGAAGGAGAGATATTTCACTGAAAATTATAATAGAATTTTGGAAGGGGTTAAGTCACTGACTCCAACTGAGATAACAAAACAGTATTACAAACATCATTGTTTATGAAGTAATACCCAAATGTTATGTACAACATTTATGATGGATATTCTTTTTATAAGATTGCTTTCAGCCTCTATTTTTGCTCTTTTCAGGGAATGATTCACAGGCATTGTCTGGGTCAGGGGTGTGGAAGAGGACATAGCTCAAGATTGCAGCTGTACATCAGCTTAGGTCGTAAAAGTTGATTCCACGGGAAATCCAAGGCAGGCAAGGTTGGGTGTTACATTGTTCTCTTAAAGGCACGTTAAACCAAACAGGCCGAACACACAGTAGGATGGCAGGTGTATTATTAACTGAGTGGTGAGGTCCAGCAAAAGTTCCAGTCTCTTCGAGTATAAGAGGTATTTTCATAATATTGCGTCACTGTGTGTGTGTGTGTGTGTGTGTGTGTGTGTGTGTGTTTTATGTGTATGTGTGTGTGTTAGTGCCCAGGGAGGCCAGAAAAGAGCTTTGGATCCCTTGGAGCTGGAGTAGCAGGCAATACTGAGCTGCCAGCTGGGTGCTGGAATTGAAGTTCTCTCCTCTGAGGAGTAGCAAGCTCTTGGCTATGGAGCCTGTCTTTAGCCCTGAAGTGATTTTTTTATGTGAGGTTCTCTCTCTCTTCCTTATTTTTTATTTTTATTTTTATTTTTATTTTTGTTTTTGTTTTTGAGTCAGGGTTTCTCTGTATAGCTCTGGCTGTCCTGGAACTCACTCTGTAGACCAGGCTGGCCTTGAACTCACAGAGATCTGCTTGCCTCTGCCTCCCAAGTACTGGAATCAAAGGCCTACACCACCACCATCCAGCTTTCCTTCTTCCTTCTTACATTCTCATTATCCTAGTTAATAATCTTAAATTGAGCAACTCTTTTTAAACGTCCCTCAACTGGGTGGGATTCCAAAGCACGGACTGTGTGTGTGTGTGTGTGTGTGTGTGTGTGTGTGTGTGTGGGCATGTTACTCTCCTGGCAAACAGATCGCCAGGCCATTCTGGAGCAACTCCAAGGAATCCTGTCACAGGTGCTGCTTCAGTGACAGTGGAGACTGTGTGGCATCAATGGGAGGTGTCCCTGACTGGGCTGCTGCACATTCATTCTGTGTAGCTCAGGCTTCTTTCCAGCAGACACACTTTCTGGTTCTCCATTACACGGCCACGAGGGCGGGGACTGCTCATGCTGTTTGCGGGAGTGAAGTGGGGTGTGAATGCCAAGGATGAGCCATCTCTGTGCTCCTCTCAGCCCTCCTGGTTTCTCATTTCACCGCAGCTATTCAGTTTCTCCTCCGTCACAACAAACACACACCCAACACTCTCAGTCATGGCCCAGAACAACAGAAGGGAAATGGGAGCTTGGCGGGAGAATGGAATGTAGTTGTGGCTGTTTCCCTCCTTCCTGGGCTTGTCTGTTTGTCTGTCAGGTCGGTGTGGATGCAGTCTCTCAGCTCCTTTTTCCAACAGGAATGTCAGTGTCCGAGCTTGTTTCTATACACAATGAAGGGCCTACACAAAATCTCAGGGTGGCCTGAGGCGGGCATTTAAGATCAGCTCGCCCGTCAGAGCATAAGGTGTTTGTGAATGGTGGTGGAGCACGCCTTTAATCCCAGCGCTTTGGGAGGCAGGGGCAGGTGGATATCATGAGTTCAAGGGCCAGCCTGGTCTACAGAGTGAGTTCCAGGACAGCCAGGGCTACACAAAGAAACCCTGAAAAACCAAAATGAAAACAAAAAGGCATTTGTGAAGACTGCGTGGGGGGAAGGTGGGGGGGTGAAGCAGGCAGGGGAAAGACTAATTGCAAAGAAAGAGCTGCCACTCTGGAGGAGTGAAGTGTGGTGTGTGTGTGGTGATCTGTGCACCATTGTGAGCTGCCTTTCTGAAGAGAAGAGCCTGCCTGGACCTGTCCTGCCGGGGCTGCCCTTGGCAGCAGGAATGGCAGGACCTAGCAGTTGCTAAGCCTGTTTCCCTTCCCAGGCACAGCCTGAATGGGATTCTAAAGCCTTCCTCCCAGGCCTGTCTGTCAGTACTTGTTTTTCTGAAGAGAGGCTTCTTTACATGGTCACAGACCCTGCAGGCCTGGGCCAGACTGGCCCCCTGTCCTCTCAGTCTGTCCCCTTTACACTGTGTCCAGCCCAGTGGCCTTCCTCTGCCTCCTCTCCTCTGCACTCTGCCTTCACTTCCTCTATCCCAGGAACCCAATGAAGGCCTCCCTTCCTGTTTCATTGCCCAGGTTTGATCCTGTCATTGAACTACGCTAGGAAAGGAGGCACTTACGGCCTGCCCTGAATAATTAGCCTGGCAGTGCTCTGACATGCACGTCCTTTTCCCATTTGAAGACGGTTAGGTGTCTCTGGCGAGCGGATACTTCATCATTGCAATGTCACCAATGAATGGTGGAACAGAAGAATGTCCTCAGTTCCTGCTCCGTTCCACATCTCCTCTTGTGCCAGCATAGCCTGGCAGCATCACAGTTGATGTGGAAAAGCTGCTTCCCCGAAGAGCCCTGCCTCTCTTGCCCTAACTGGCCATTGTCATTGAGTGTGCCGCTCGTCCCACTCATCTTCCCAGGCCCAACCGCAGAGTCTGCTGTGACCTCTGCACACTTCCGTGGTCTGGCTGTGCGCCCACCGTGAGGGCTGCCTGTTTAGAGCTGCTGTTTGTCTCTGTTCTCTCCATCGTGCTCATTTTAAGAAGTGCAAATGTTAGTTGCTATTTTTCTAGGTACGTAGTGAAGAACAGAACACTTGATGAATATTTAGAGACGGGACCATCCAGAGGGTTCAGTGGGTAGAGGCGACTGCCACTAAACCTGATGACCTGGGTTTCATTCCCGGGACCCACATGGTAGAAGACAACCGATCTCTTTGCAAGTTGTTCTCTCACTTGCACTTGGACTTGCGTTTGTGTGTATGTGTGTAAACTTATGCACTTATTAAAATAATGAAAAAATAATTAAAAATTAAAAAGGCTTACAGACGACAGTAAGAAAAGCAACTCTTCTCTTCTCTCTCTCTAGTTACAAGTTATTCCCGAACTGCGTCCCGTCCTTCGGGTTCCGCCATCTGCTGCCTCTCACCGACAGAGTCGACAGTTTCAACGAGGAAGTGAGGAAGCAGAGGGTGTCCCGGAACCGAGATGCCCCCGAGGGGGGCTTTGATGCCGTCCTCCAGGCAGCCGTCTGCAAGGTAACATTCCGGTCTCGGCCTTCATGAGGCAGGTTTTGAGCCTGCGGCTCTACTCTTACATCAGAAGCTGAGCTCAGCTGCACCTTGGGGAAATCTCTAGCAATCAAGTCAGCTGGACTTGGAATGACTTGAGCTCATCGGTGTCGGGTGTGGCTCTGTGCAGTGGGACAGTGTCTTTGCCAAAAAGACAGCTGTTCCGTGTTTATGCATTGCCTTTTTTTTATTTTTTATTTTTTGGCCCAGTTGTTTAAACCTTGAAGATTGCTGTACTGGGGAATCCAGCTGAAAAATAGAATCAAGCGAAGTCTTTGGTTGCATGAGTATGTTCTTGTTTTTCTCATTTCTCTGTGATGTGTGACTCCAGAGGGAGGGCTTAGACTTTGAGAGGTTCCCATCTGGGAGAAATATATATATGTGGAATACTGCTAACAACTTATTGTTAAAATAAATTTCTTCTGTAAAAAAAAAAAAAAAAAAAAAAAAAAAAAACCTAATGGCAGCAACAAAAGATTAATTATTCTGAGCTCATTCCTGAAGTGTGTTTGGTTCATCTTCCTGGTCTCTGTGCTTAGCAGTTTTCAGTAAGCGAAGTATAGAGCGTCCACACTGGCAGTGCATTCTTTTTTAAAAGACTTATTTGCTTTTTAAAAACGTTACATGTGTGAGATTTTGCCTGCGTGTATGTTAGTGTGCACACGTACCCAGCATCCATGGGGGCTGGAAGAAGAGGGCCTCTGGAATTGTTACAGATGGTGGTAAACTTCCATGTGATTGGCTGGGAATTGCTGGGAATTGAACCTGGGTCCTTTGGAAGAGCAGACGGTGCTCTAAGCATTGAGCCGCCTCTCCAGCCTCCTGGTGATGATGTTTTGAAAACCCATGGGAGTTCATTAGTGGAGTGGGAGGAACCCTTAAATGTTTGGGAGGTCAGGGGAGTGCTGGGGCATGGTGTGTGGAGGTGTGTCTCTCTGTATTCAGTTGTTGACTACCAAAACTGCGGAGAGCTAAGTACTAGCCAGGTCTTGGTATTGTTATTTCTGTGGTCCACTGTCACTCTTATGTTTTGTAAATGTTGCTGTTGGTTTTTTTGTTTTGTTTTGTTTTGTTTTGATTTTCGAGACAGGGTTTCTCTGTATAACAGCTCTGGCTGTCCTGGAACTTGCTCAGGTTGGCCTCAGACTCAGAGATTTGCCTGCCTCTGCCTGGGATTGAGAGCTGGGATTGAAGGCCTGTGTCACTAGGCCTGGCTTATATTTTGTATATATTCACCCTTCCTTACTTGTCAATTAATAGTAATAGAGAACTGATGGCCAAAGGATGGCAGGAAGTACAGGGCGGAACTTTTGGGAAAGAGAGAGGGACTCTGAGAAGAAGGTGGGAGATTTGCCAGTGACCACAGGAAAATGGACGGATGTGAACGGGGTCAGAGAGGTAGAGCGAGGTGGTGGGATGTACTTACTACCAGGAGTAGTGGGGTCAAGCTAGACAGGTGGCTGAGAGACTGCTCTAGCCAAAAGGCTTAAACTTTAAAATATTAAAAAGCCTCTATGTCATTACTTACACTGCTGGTTGGTTCGAAAGTCCCAATTCCCTCTACATTGGCCACATTATTGGGTTCTTTTTCCTACCTCCCTACACCACTCCTATCCCTTCCAACATCCCAACCCCACCCCAACACTAGGTAGGAGAGAAGAATGGTTAGAGGGGAAAGAGGGGCATCAATATTGTTAGACTACTTCCTGCTGATTAGGGACATCGAGTTCCTGTGGGCAAGTTTGATCTTCCTCCTCAGGGTAGCTCCAGCCAGAAACCAGCAACCTTGCAACAGCAGCAGGAGCAGCAGGGCCAACAACATGAGGAACAACAGCCATAGCAGGCTCTCCGGGGCTCTACTAGCATTTATACCCTCTGCAGAGTCCCCAGAATTCCAAACGTAAATTATCTTCAGCTGGCAAAGTCACGCACTTGCTAGAGCACAAGGCAACTCATAGTCGGCTGCTGTGGACAGTCTGAAGCAGCCCCACATCCCCCACCTGGGATTAAAACAAAAACATATTCATGTAACATTTCTATGTTTAAAAAAACCAAACAAACCAGAAAACTCACTACACCGGAAGAGCTTAAATCCTAACTTCAAGGCCACACCCACGGTAACTGCTGTTTGCTTCCTCGGTGATCGGCACTCTCCGGTTTCCGAGTGTGTCTGCTGGGTTTGTCTTATACTCACCTTCCTCTGTAATCACCCTTTGGCATGAATTAGAAGAAAGCCCAGTTTAGATTCTGAAGAACCCCCAACAGTAGACAGAGATGGCTAAGGGCACGGAGAAGGCATAGAAAGCAATGGGTTCCTGATCTCTCGGCTGAGTCATTGAGGAGGCCTGAGGGTTCCTTCAGAGTGGGAAGTCACAGTGGCTTTCCATCCTGTTGGCTGCTGTCCAGTAACACATGGTCTGTAATTCAGAGGTTCCTGGTGTGTGTGTGTGTGTGTGTGTGTGTGTGTGTGTGTGTGTGTGTGTTTCAGCAGCCTGACACCAGGTGGAATACAGCTATAATATGCTCATCTCTGAATCGCCCATGTGTCATGAAATAGTTTGTGGGTTGTACATTTTGTAGCATCTGGACAAATAGTGCAGGAAAAAAAAAATGTAAGATTGCCTTCAACTCCTTACCCAGAGAATTTGGTGGATTTTCATTTGGGGGGAGGTCATGATCAAGGCTGTGTGGGTGGGAGGAATCAGTTACAGGCCATGCACAGCACTGGGCATTCTACCGGATGAAGAGCACAGTGAATGCTGGGACCGCTGGTATCTGGTCCGGAGTGAAGCCAGAGCCACCTTTGTACCATCCCGAATGGGTAGAATAGTCCACCCTTTGAAGTTCAGAGGTTCCTAGCAAACTTGCTGAA
The DNA here is from genome assembly GCF_907164565.1 of Psammomys obesus. Classification (NCBI taxonomy): domain Eukaryota; kingdom Metazoa; phylum Chordata; class Mammalia; order Rodentia; family Muridae; genus Psammomys; species Psammomys obesus. The sequence goes on from NW_026596064.1 coordinate 13,127,097, forward strand.
CTCATTGCTTGAACCTGGTGAGTTGTCATTGACAGGGAGGCATGGTGTGAGCCGTATCAGCCTTAGAACTGATATACATTTCACCATGGCCTTTGCCACAGGGAAAGTTAATAATTATTTAGAATTAGGCAGTCTGCAAGCCACCGGTTTCTCCTTACCTTCCCCCACTTCTGTGCTATGCAGTTACATTTAGACATGTATGAGGACATTTCTTTATCATTTGAAATTTCCTAATTTTTAATAAATGTCATTTCCCCTAGTTTATTACAGACTTTTTTTAAAAAAAAATTATTCCTTTATTATGTATACAGTGTTCTGTCTGCATGTATACCTCCACGCTGGAAGAGGGCATTAGATCTTATTATAGATGATTGTGAGCCATCATGTGGTTGCTGGGAATTGAACTCGGAGCTCTGGAAGATAAGCCAGTGCTCTTAACCTCTGTGTCATCTCTCAAGCCCCAGACTTTCTTATTGTGGCAAAGATCATAAATTAGCTTTGGGTGAATGACTAGGCAACAAAATCATACCTTCAAAAATCTTCAGCAACTTGAGGGCCAGGCAGGGTTGTGCATACCTTCAATTCCAGCACTGAGGAGACAGATACAAGCAGATCTCTGTGAGGTCAAGGAGCCTAAAAGTGAGTTCCAGACCAGCCAGGGCTATGTCAAAAGACTTTGTCTAAAAAAAAAAAATCAATCCAATAAACTAAATCTTTAGCACATTGAACAATGCCTAAGAGAAATTAAGAGTGGACTAATTAAGAGTGGTTTTAGGCAGGCTGAAAAACCACTGTGGCTCAAATGACCCTATTTGGCAAATAAAAGAAAAATGGACTGGTGATACTGCCTAATGGGTAGAGGACCTGTTGCCAAACGTGAGTCCAGTCCCAGGAACATGCACGGCCGGAGTGCATACACATGGGAAAGAAAAAAATTCTGGAAATAGACCAAAATGAGAGCAGTGTTTTTAGGTTACAGAATTATATGTTGTCTTTTTTTTTTTACTTGTTCATTCAAAAATTTTTAAATTTATCTAAATTTCTACAATAAATATATACTATTTTTATTATGAAGCATTTCAAACAAAATAGTGGCGAGAATAGAGAAATTAAACTCCATGAGTCCGTGCGTACCCTTAGTGATCACCACTCATGGCCGATCTTGTTTTGTGTTTACAGCGACTCTGTGCCCATATTATTTGAGGGATAGCTCAGATATCATTTACAACGTCTAAGCGTTTCTTTCTTTACGGGGCCTGTTCCTGTTTGCCCAGATTAGAGGCTCTTCCTCTTAGTCCTCCCAACCGAGTGTAACAGAGGGAGAAAGGCCTGTGCTCTTGGCCAGCTCTCATGAGGGCCAGAGTTGCACACTCTGCTTCTGCTGACCTTTGCTTTTTGTGATGGATCTGAGAACAGGCCCGACTCACAGCATCAGGGGGTTCTCCTTGGCTCTGGCTTCCCTGGATTGGACTGTTTGTTATCAACTTGTGGGACTTATGACATGGCTGTCTTTAAGGTCTACCTCTAAGGCATGCTGTGTATCTCTTGGAAAGGTGTTCTTTGCAGTAGATAAGGAAGAGAAATAGCTGCTTTTCTTTGGGATTTCTACTCAGGACAAGGACCCTGCTTTTACCAGTGGTAGTAGATCGTGTGTGTGTGTGTGTGTGTTTGCGTGTGTGTGTGTGTGTGTGTGTGTTTGCGTGTGTGTGTGTGTGTGTGTGTGTGTTCTGCCCCCACAGCTGCTCAGATTGCTGTAGGCGGCAGTTAACAGCACTCATAGCTAAGAGATGGCTCTCTCATGAAAGCATCTTCTTCCAGTGCAGTGTCCACAACTGGGTTAGAATTGGAGTGTGCCGCTACCTTTAATGTTGTTATGAGCCTATGGTTGGATTTGTTTGTAGTTTTTCTGGGTCAGAATTGTGGTTTCTCCTTTTATCATCAGTTTTATTGTTTCCCTCAGGACTTTATAGAAATTGGCTTTAAGTTGCGTATTCCTTATTCTACATTGTACAGGTTGATATGTGACTGGGTGGTTCAGACTGGAGCTGTGGTTGCTTTCCCGCGTTCCCAAACTGGATGCACTGTTGCCCTCCGAGGATGAGGGGTGGGTGGGTTGCTGAGTGTGGCCTCAGCTATGGTTTCCAGAGCCTGTTTGCTTTTCCTTCACATCAGTGTCTTCAGGAAACTTTAAAGTATTCTCTCTCTCTCTCTCTCTCTCTCTCTCTCTCTCTCTCTCTCTGTGTGTGTGTGTGTGTGTGTGTGTGTGAGAGAGAGAGAGTGTGTGACCACACATGTGAAGGTCAGAGGATTTTTTTTCTACCCCGTTGAGTCAGGGACTCTCTTGTGTCTGCTTCCATGCTGCACTTCCCAGGCTAACTGGCCAGCAAGCTTCCAAAACAAGGCTTGGAAAAATGACACAGGTCTACAAGAAATTAGTCAGGTCCAAAGAAGCGAAGGGGTGACTCTGCTGCTCCCACCCCCGTCTGGCTGTAGGAGTGCTGGAATTGCAGATGTGCACCCCACATCAGGCTCTTGGGTCTGGCTATCATTTGGGTTGCCAGCCAGCTTGTGTCTTTACCGGCTGAGCCGTCTCCCCTTCCCGTGACTGCGGTTAATGCGTGCTTTCTCATCACTCCACTAGTTTGGTGACATTTCAAAGTCTGTGACCTCTGGTTTGCCATGCTGGGGGTATTCTCACACAAGGGGAGGGAAATAGCTCAGTGTTACCAACAGGGCACCAGTGAGAGCGCATGTCCATTGCCCTTTATATAAACCACCTGATCACCCTCTAGCATGAATCAGTTGTGTGCCCGCCTCCCTTTCCTGCCATAAATGGCTTCAACACATGCTGGCAACTTCACTGACCACGGCAGGGACAGGCAGCCAGGGAAAAGGCTGGGCAAGTCTCCATGCCTGCACCCTCCCTCCCCCTGAGACAGGGCTTCTCTCTGTAACCCTATTTGTCTTAGACCTCACTGTGTAGACCAGGCTGGCCACGAACTCACAGAGATCCATCTGCCTCTGCTTTTTATTTTATTTTTTTTTTTTAAGATTTTATTTATTTTATGTATAAGTGCTCTATCTGCATGTAGACCAGCATGACAGAAGAGAACATCAAATTCCAGTATAGATGGTTGTGAGCCACCATGTGGTTACTGGGAGTTGAACTCGGGACCTCTGGGAAGAGCAGCCAGTGCTCTTAACCAGTGAGCCATCTCTCCAGCCCTGCCTCTGGCCTCATAGGTGCTGGGATTAAAGGCACTGCCACCCAGCTGGTTTTGTTGTTGTTTGGTTTGGTTTTGAGGTTTTGCTTCTATACTGGCCAGTATGTCAGTTTCCTCTGCATCTTGGCCTCTGCATGGCAGCCACAGTGGCCTGGAGCCACTTACCTGGCTGCTGCTGGGCTCCCGCATATGCTGCTTTCGTTGCTTCACTCCGCTTCCCCAGCAGTCCCTGCTCTCCCTTTGTTTCTTTCATTTTAATAGATTCAAGCAGTCTCCACCCCACCTCCCAACCTCCTGCTTCGTCATATCCCACATCCGTGTGGTATGTTTGTTCTAGCCAGCGGGCCATTGTTGACACAGTTCAGGCACAGTCTTGGTGTTTGTTGTGCCTTCTCTATAGATGTTAACACACCAAGGAACTACCTGCTTCCCATCACAATATCGGTCGGGCAGCCTTTCCCACCCCGAGTCTCATGTTCATATATCATCCCTTGCTAAACCTGTTCTTAAACGTGTTTGTGTGTGTGTGTGTGTGTGTGTTTGTGTGTATGTGTGTGTGTGGTGTTAGGGGCGGTTTAGAACTGCAAGATTGGGAATTGAACCTTGGACCTGCAACATGCTGGGCAAATACTCTTTACCATGGAGTGACAGCCCCAACCCTTTGAACCCTCTTCCTTTCTTTGCCCGTCTAACCTGGCTTGCTTGTGTAGCAGACGTCAGCTTAATTGACTGTCCACGGGGGAATACACCCTCATTTACACCCTTCTGGGTCAGGGTCTCCTAGTGTTAAGTGCTTTGTCACTTCTGTCCCCACTTATCATTTTTATTTTGGCCGCTGCTTTGATGGCACGTATCCTCGTTAAGACACTGGAGATGCTGTCATTGTCATACCTGTGTTTCCCAGGCACCAAGGACACTGCCTGGCGAGGGCAACGTCTTTGTTACATATCTGATGGGGAGACAATGCGTTGTGCACACAGGTGCCACTGTGCTTCTGAAGGATGCTGGGAAACAGCCAGATATCCCCTGCTCCTCGCTTGTCCACCTTCCCACAATACTCTGCCATCTCCATGGTATCCATAGTGTGACGTATCTGCCCTCAAAGCAGAGCCAGCAGTACTGTGTATTGGCAGTACTCTCACCTTGGTAGCAGTTCTGGTGGAGAGCAAAGAAAAGAAAGTAGAAGGCCCTCAGGGTTTGTGATTGTTTTTTGTTTTTTGTTTTTTTTTAAAGACAGGTCTCCCTGCTTGGCTTGGAACTCACTATGTAGACTAGACTGCCTTTAGAGCCGTGTACCACCACGTCCAGCTGCTCAGGAATTTTATTTGAGTTTGGGGATCCAGTTGAGGGTAAATTAAGCATCCTGTTTATAAGCATTTCACTGACCCATATGACATTATTGATGTTTATTTATCATTGTTATTTTCTTATTGGTAGCTTTCCTATAAAAACAAATGCTTCATTCATTTACTTTCTGTAGTACTAGAAATGAAACCAGGGGTCTTGATTGCTCCGGCAAGGGCTCTGTACTGAGCTACATTCTTAGTCCCCCAAACGGAAAATCTAACGTGGCTCAACACTATGCATTCTACGGTGCCTTCAGTAGGTTGGAGCCCGCTCCTGAGACACCCTGCTATGCTCTTTGTCCAGGGTGGAGGGGAGGGGGATGTGGGGGTTGGGCCTGAGGTGGATGTTTAGAACCTGAGTCACAGGCGGCTTCTTTCCTCTAAGGAAAGGAATACTACACTGTGGCCTCATTAAATGTAACCACCACAGAGCAGATTTTTCCCCCAAGTATATTTCCTTGCAAAGTATGATTAGAAGCAGGAAAAACAAACTCCTAAGGAGGACAAGACATGTTTATTGTTACAGAGTGATGGAGACAGGCCCGAATGTCAGTGTGGTTGGTCATTCGGGGAACCAAACCCACAATCAAAGCTTGAGTTCCCCCGTGGGCCACATTGGATTTAAGACTCTTTAGTCCTCAAGCTTGGATCTGCTTTGGAATCTGTCACTGGCCAAAACAGGCCATTGACCTCTCTTTCCTCCCCAGCACCTGTTTCCTCCTCCTCCCACTGTCTTCTGGAAAGGTTCATATAAAGTGCTGTGAGGGGGCTCCAGGTTGAGGTGGCCACAGACCTGCCTCTGTGAACTACTTGGAACAAGATCTAAGGTGCAGCTGGGCCTCTTGGAACCTCAGTGGGCAGGGACAGCCTCCCTCTCTCCTTTGCTCCTCCCCCCTCCCCAAAATGCTGGCTTGGTCCTTTCACTTCCCCCTGGAAGTGTACCAAGCAACACTTTCCTTTGTTGGTGGTAGTACCGTCTCCCTCTCCCCCTGTGACAAACTAGAAGTGGCAAAGCCGGAGCTGGCATACATTAAATGTACTTATCCTTGACCAGTTAGAGCCTGTGCTATCTTTCACACAAAAGCAGAGAAGGTGGGGGAGGGGGTCTTCCAAAGAGAGCACATTCCTGCCCTAAGGCACTACCACAGTTACCCACAATCCTGTGGGGCAGCTAAGATGGCTGCGCCGCTGCTCCTCTGTGGAGCTGTGACTTTCCTGTTTATCAGGCTCAGTTAGCCATGAGTGACAGTACTTGGGGTTTCTACTGGGTGGTCCCAAGGCCAGCAAGCTGATGGAGCCAGCCATCACTTCTCCTGTCTGTAAAATGGAGGGAGCTTTGTGCTCTGCCTTATTTGCCTCAGTTTGGAAGGTGCTTCAGACCCACGGCTTCTTCTCCTAGGTTCTCACAGAGTGACCATAGCCAGACACTGCCATTCATAGAATGAATATTTAATGGAGGGAAGCTTGGTGGATGGGTGATTCTCCAGGGACAGGTAGGGTTGCGGGACCGTGTTGATATCTGGCACAAGGACCTCTTCGTGGTTGGAGGAGTGATCTTGACAGCAGAATGCTGGGTAATTCCTCACTGAAGCTGATGGGCCTCTCTAGTCTAGGACCAGCTTTCCATAGAGAGTTTCATGAGTGCAAATCTGCTCACAAGTGATCCAGGGCAGCGAGCTACTTCCATGGAGGGAGCCACCTCCTCCTGTTCCCTAAGACAGGAGGGACATGGCCTTCTCTCCGATTCCCAGGCCCTCTCCGAATTCTCTACAGGATATCCTTGAGCATGCCCCTTGGATTTGTCATGCTCTGTGTGATCCCCGAGTATAAATAAGCAATTAGAAATGGGTCTGGGGAGCTTTGGCTTACTGTGAGCCCACGAGAGGATGCACCCTACATAGGCTATATACCCAGGGCCCAGTCAGGCCTGCAGGCTGTGTGCTTGCTCCCAGTCTCTTTTGCTTGTTTGAGATAACATCTTGCTGTGTAGTCCAGGTTGGTGGTATGACCCTTCTGCCTTAACCTCTCAAGTGCTGGGCTAATTGGCATGTGCTGGCTTAGCTGCTGTGTTTGTTTTGCTGCTGTGTTTGTTTTGGTGCCGGCAACTGAACCCCAGGCCCGGTGCCTATTAGGCTCATGTTCTACCACTGAACTACCTCCCCAGTCCGTAGAAACTGTCTCTCTTAAGCGCAGAGATACAGGCCTTTAATTTCAGCACTTGGGAGGCAGAGGCAGGCAGATCTCTGACTTTGAAGCCAGCCTGGTCTACAGAGCGAGTTCCAGGACAGCCAGGGCTACATAGTGAGACCTTGTCTGCAAAAAAACATTCTCTCGCCCTCCCCCCAAAAAAGGAGAAACACTTTCTTTCCCACTTCCTCTTCCTCCTCTTTACTCTTCTCCCTTTCCTTCCATTCTCCCCACCCCTCTTCAGTACTTGGGATCGAACCCAGGGCCCCATGTATGCTAGGCAGGTGCTCTGCCACTGAGCTACACCCCCAGTCTCCCAAGTCTGCTCATCTCCCCAGTCACTCCCTGGTAGCTTAGACTTGCAGTAGCTACTAGGCCTGTCTCCTATACACATCTCAGCAGCGCGGCCAATACGACCTCTCCCTGTCCCATACACATCAATTTTATTTGCCGAGCACCTCTTGCTCTGAACTGGTGTCTGGCCACTCTCTCTGTGCCGCCCACTGGTTGGTTGCCCAGTGCAGCCACTTTACTGTTGGGCAGGAACCAGAAGGTGGAAACTATTCTCTGTCATTTGGGGGCCCCGCTTTCCTTTGTAAGACATTGTAACCACGGACTGACTCCCTCCATCTTCAAGAAACCAGATTGTACCACAGGCTAGAGACCTGTGTCCTCAAAATCGAGAAACGGAGCCCGTTGCTTCCCAGTCCTTTCTCCCAGGCCTCAGGCTCTCTGGGCAGCTGTTGGAGATGGATGAATAAGCCAACCTAGTCTGTCTGGCCCCGGGAAGCAGCAAGCTTTTATGTATTTTCTTAAGCAGGGAAGGGCTGGGTCAAGCCCTGCTTCTCCTTTTTATGGACTGCTGAGAGAGGTCAGGTTATGGGGAACTGAGTGGAGAAACAGAGGCAGCATTTCAGAGGGATGAAGCGCAAGGGTCACAGAAGGGTTATGATCACTGGACTCCGGGTATATTTTTAAGCACGTGGGAAGGAACCAGGGAGAGACTAACCGATGGGACATTTTCCAGGGAGGGTAGGATTTACGGGACTGTGTTTTCTCTAGGAGGGTGGAGCCCGCCTTCCTTGGAGACAGTGAGATCAGAGCAGAGGGCAGGAGCCTTGAGGTTTAAACAGAGAGGGACTCTGGCTGAGCACCTTCCTTCTGGGGCCTTCTGGGGCGGTGGCACAATGTAGGAACCAGGTGATGAGGGGCCAGTTGCTTCTGTCTCGGTGACAGAAGAGGCAAGGTCACCTCACTTGACTGTGGACCGAGAGGTTTAAAGCTGAAAGAGGGCTGGCAGTGAATTGGATACAGATCTAGCCTGCAGAGAGAGAGGCCTGGCCATGCTCCAGGTTTTTTTTTTTTTTTTTTTTTTTTGCTGGCGTCCAGTGCGTTTCCGCCCCGCCCACCCATGACATTTTCATCCGAGGGCTGACCTTGATCTGTTTAATGACATCAGTTTTGTTTACATGTGGGTTTTACTCGGAGACAAACAGAGGTTTAGCTAAACAATGGACCCTTCAGAAAATTTGTTAATGAAAGAAAACATTCAACATAAAAATTAAGAGATGCAAATAAGCAAAAAGGAGATAAGTGTGAACTCACCACTGAAGAGAAAGTGGTGAACTTAGGAGTTAGAGACATAAGTGGGAGTTTTTGGCTCCGTGGAAATAGCCGTGGTGGCAGCGAGTACCAATTGCTGCCTATTTACCACATTGCCTGGCTGCTCTGTGTGTCATTTTGTTTAATCTTTTCAGCAGCTGTGTTTTATCAGTAGTCATTATCTCTGCCTTATAGATGAGGAGGCTGATGCTGCTAGCAAAAAATTAAGTACCTTGCTCAAGGTCACACAGGCAAGATGAGGCAGATGTAGGGCCAGATCCAGGTCTACTAGCACCTGACCTCAAGGATGCAACTCTTTCAGGGAAAAGTGATGTGTGAAATTCCTAGTCTGATCCCAGCCTTTGGCATGCCTATGGAAAACATTGTTTTTAAACAATGCCTTTGAACAAGCCTTGTTTAAAAATACCTGTCACTGAAGTGTAGTTAGCATACGTAAGCCATACATGTAGCCCAGGCTGACTTCAAACTTGGAATCCTCCTGCCTCAGCCTCCTGAGTGCTAGGATTACATACCACCATACCTGATCCCATTTGAAAAATTTGACATGTATGTATACACCAGAAACCGTCATCAAAACCAAGGTGATATCCGGATGGTGAGATGGCTCATCCAATAAAGATGCTTGCCACCAAGACAGACAACTTGAATTTGACCCCTAGGTCTCAATTACATGGTGGAAGGAAGGAGGGAACCAACTTCTACAAATTATCCTTTGACCATCACGTAGGCGCTTTAGCAGGGGTGCAAGGCCCCACCCCTGAGGGCAAAGCTAATGAGCATTTCATTTATACCTGTGAGTGAGTTTGTGCCCTTCTCATTTCTCCTTTCTTCATCACCCCCAGCCAATGTTTGGCTGCCACTACACATTAGGTCTATTTGCAAAAATTTTATATAAACAGTACATATATATATATATATACATATATGGCCTGTTTGCCTCTGCACAGTTATTCTGAGATTCCTCCTTGCTGGCAAATGTCTCTACTCATTCCCTTTGTGGCTTAGCAACAGTTGCAAGACCTTATTACCAAATAGTAAAAGAGGAGAAATGTAAACTGGTTAATCCTGGCCCTTGAATAGTAATTTAGAGTCCCATTATAGTTTTCTTTATGTGCCAAGTACTTTTCAGATACACTGTATATAAAAATCTGGCACCAGCCCTGCCAAGCAGTTTCAGTTTCATCTTCCAAAGGCTGGAAGAAACGAGGGGCTCTCATAGGGCCCCACAGTTGGAGCAAAGCGGAGGCTTGAACCTAGTTCATCTCTTTTAAAGATACGGGACTCTGGCTCCCATGGATGCTCTGTATTGTAGATCAGCAGCTTTCTTGAACAGGAAGAACAAAATCCCACTGCCCAGTGTTGCTCCTTGCCCTAAACGTGGAATGCAAAATTTAAGCCTTCAAAACAAATAACCCCATGAGCAATCAGACAGCAGACATTTTTTTCTCAGCTATGAACGCTCGGGAGTCACCTTGTGAAATTTCCAAGCTGAAAGCCTGGGGTGGATAATTCGTCTGTGTCCTGACCCATTCCCGAGACCTGACTCTGGGCCAAGGCTCTTGACACCATTTATGGATCATGAGCCGGCTCAAGAGGAAGTAGATTATCATCATTCTGTGGAGCGGCTTCTGCTGCATACTCTTTCTTTCTTTCAGCAAACATTGATTTTTTTTTTTTGGATGAGGCAGTCATAGGTTAAACGCTGTGGTATACTGGGCTTTTTTTCTGGGTTATTGTCTCTTCTGCACACACACAGCTTCCTCTCCCTAGACGATCAGGTGATTTAACTTTGAGAGTGAGACACAGGCCATCTCAGTCTGCCTCGGTAGTAGAGTGGACCTGGTCAGTTTATCTCTCTGAGCTCCAGTTTGCTCAACTACGGATGGCAACGTCCGGCCTGCCTCCCAGACGTTGAAGGGAGGGTTGATGGAATCTTGGATGTGCTCAGTAGAAGTGAAATGTTTTTATGCCTGCTCTACAGACAAGGGAAATCAAGGTGACAAATAAATAACAAACAGATAAATAGATAAACAGACTGATTGGTCAGCAGCAGGAGAACTCAAATGTCGGTCTTAAAGCATTCAAGTTCCATGTTGTCAGGCTCCTTGCTAAACTTAACCCCTCATCTGTTTCTATCTCCTTGAGACCACAGAGAAGCTGTCAGAGAAAAAAAGAAAAAAATGGAGCCTGAACAAAGCAAATAACAACATTCAAAGTCCAGTATTGCAGAAGTAGTGCTTATAGCTTGATAATGGGAATATGGGAAATATTGGGAAGAGGAATAATGGGAAAAGGAAAAGATTACCCATAATCCAACTCTAAATACATTATGCTATATTTTATTTCAATATCTTGTGTTTTCTGAAATATGATTTTATGTTTCTTACATAATGTATAATCACACTGCAAATATCTGCTTTTTTGCTTCCACCATCACTGTTCACACATAATTTCAGATTTTTTATGAACATAATTTCTGGTGTGGAGGGAAAGGCCACCTCCGTTAACTTCCCCGTTCTCACACTCTAGGATATCCATGCCTTTCCATTTTTTCTCACTACTGATAAACCATGGCCATGCATAATTTCATGGCACTCTTTGAATGGAAAAAAGAAATATAAAGGAAAGGAAAGGACATGACTGCCCATAGGTGTAATGGAGGAGAAAGTTTATTATAGATACATGGAAGAGTGTAGCCAGAGGCAGACACATTTGGGAAAGTCCAGAGTGGTCAAGACAAATACAGCAGCCAGGAGGCCAGAGGTACCAAAGGAGCAAAAAACAGCAGGTAACTAAAATGTCTGGATTATATAAAGAAGAGCCTCTCAGGGAAAGGCAACCCAGCCCCTGGTCTGGAGAGTTCTAGGTTGGGGGAGGGGGACATGCCAGCCATACCCTATAACAGGTAGGAACTGAAGGATGCTGAAACTTAGCACTCTTATGGCTGGAGGCTCCTGAAATAGAATCACCAAGTTGACACTGTTTAGAGTTGGAGTTTTTGTTAAGTCTGGCTTATTGAGGGATAATTTATGCAGTGCAGTATTCACTTCTTTTAAGTGTATATGTATACATTCAGAAGGTGAAAAATAATAGAGCAAGAATCAATAGCCCAGAATCCCAGCAGCTTCTCCTGCCTCTTTCTGTCCAACCAAGAAAAGCCTCATTGTAGCTCCTGTCCCATGACCAGCTTGTCCTGGTGTAGCTATGAGGGGCTTCTGCCTCCCCAGATGTGGGGTCTCTTTGCAGTCCTTCTCTTTGCAGTCCTTCTCTTTCTCTCTCTGCCAATGCCTAGAATGCCTGCTTCTTTTTCTGCCTCCTCCCTCCCTGTTTTTTCTTTCTGTTTCCTTAAAGGGTTCTCCCTGTCTTTCCAGAGCACCTTGAGTTTCATCCAAATTGGGAAAACCTTTTTCTACCTTGGTTCTTCTCCTCTATATCCTCATCTTCATCATCATCCTCTTGCCCTCTTCCTCCTCCTCTTCATCATACTCATCCTCTTGTCCTCTTCCTTCCTCCTCCCTCATTTCCATCCTTCTCCCCTCCTGGCCTCCATTAACATTGTATTTGCCTTCATTGACACCCTCATGGTTAGTTGAAGCTGCTTTTTTTTTTTTTTTTCTTTTCTTTCATTTGAATGGAGTGCCTTTAAGAAGCAGGATAAGCTTTTGGTAGATCTCGAACCTTCCAAGGGATCGAGACGAGTAGCTGTGTATTGGACAAAAGTTATATGACTTCAGAACTGACTCCCGAGGTGACCGCTTGTGCCCACAGCAGGCTTTCAGTCTCCTCTGGCGTTTTGTTGAATTGCTTTCCTCACCTCTTCCTCTTTTTGTTTGATCCCCCTCCCCCCCTTTTTTTTTTCTGTGTCCATGCTGCTTTTGGAAGCGAGTGAAACAGCATCATAGCTGTTCAGATGAAGAGGAGAGAGGGTGGTACTCCAGCTTCTCATCTGCCGTTGAGAGAATGATAGCTTTTTAACCTTTCAGGTCTGTGAATCCCAGCTCCGTGAGTTCCCTGTCTAATGTGTAGAGCATAGCTAACTCTCAGCGACGTTGAAATCACCAACACATTTAGGGATGCCCTTTCACCAATACTAAATGGGTGACCATATATCCCAACCCCCTGATGATAATCCCTGGGTGCTTTTGTGTAATGCTGTGGCTACAGTGGCTGAACAGGAGCGGTACGGGCATCATACCAGCTGGCTGCGGGGGCAGCTTTGTACAGGAAGGCTATCCCACCCTCCCTCCATCCTCTGTCTTTCAGGAGAAGATCGGATGGCGAAAGGACGCCCTGCACCTGCTGGTGTTCACAACGGATGACGTGCCCCACATCGCGCTGGATGGAAAACTCGGCGGCCTGGTCCAGCCACACGATGGCCAGTGTCACCTGAATGAAGCCAACGAGTATACTGCGTCCAACGAGATGGTGAGGGCTGGGAGGGCTCCTCTTACTTTTGCTTGTAACCCTGTTGCCTGCCCCTTCCCTGAAAACTTCCTTGGCCCTCAGTACTTGCTGGTGCTCCGCCCCATTCATTATTTTGCCTTTTCCAACTAAGTTTTAAAACCTCCTTGTGAACTAAGTCTTGTCAGGGATTTCCGTAGCTGGTTTATCTCTGCCATTGTGTACCCATTGGGGGCTATTTCACTGGAGCAAAAGAGGTGACCTGGTTGCCCAGTGGTTCTCATAGAGGGGTGATCTGAAGCCAGGGTGGAGCCTGCTTTCCAAGACCTTGCCACATGTGTTAGGCAGGCTTTTCAAGAAAGGTATGTCTCCTTCTTCTTCCCCAGATCCAAGTTGATATCTGGCTTGTCATTGCAAGACAAGCCCATTTTCTCTAGCTTCAGGAGAAAGCTTTCCAGATCATCCAGGAGTGTTGGAGTCTAGAAAAACGGCTTTTTAACTATAAGCCCTCACCCAGTGGTGACCCTGGTATACCCACCAGGACCTAGTTAAATTGCCCCTGGTCCTTCCTGTCTCCTCACTTGGGCACCTCTCCCACCCCCACCCCCACTATCACAGCCAAATACCAGAGAGCAGCGGCCTCCTCTGCCTGTGCTGAGCCATGAACAGGGGCTGCAGATGTTGCTTACAAGAAGGGCAAGGAGTGGCCATAGGGAAGGAAGCAAGTTAATGGGCACTGGTGGCGGACGGTGGACGGTGGAGCTGTTCTTCCTGGAGCCATAATTGCCCCCATCCCTCTTGAAAGGATGGAGCGGGACACAGATCACACCTAGAGACGCCCTACCCCTTGACCCTGCCCTTTGGGAGTGTCTGGTGAGCACCAGAAGGGCCTTTCTCCGAGCTTCACTTCCTGTAGCCTCTTCAGGAGCTGCTGATGGGCTTGGTTATTGGTCCCAGGGGCGCACCCACGGGAAAGACTCGTCCAGTGGCAGGCTCTGCACACCGCAGATCACGTGCTGGCCTCACAGCTGGTTGCAGCTGTTACAGTCCTGATTTTCACCTTGGCCTTAGGACTATCCATCGCTTGCCTTGCTTGGGGAGAAGCTGGCAGAGAACAACATCAACCTCATCTTTGCAGTGACGAAGAACCACTATATGCTCTACAAGGTACTCCTGAGGGAGGGAGGGGCCCGGGGGCCCGGTCGGTTAAGAGTGGGAGTGGGCGGGGTCAATGGAAGGGACACGACAGCCCTGTCTATCTGTGCTTGGAAATAATAAGGAAACTCCTGAGTGTTCCTATGGCCAGGAGTTTTAATCTGGGTTATCTAATTAGCACGAATCCTCATCATTTTCAGAAGATAGGTGGAGACACAGAGGCCTGGGAAAGGAAGCTCCGTACAGAGGAACCTGAGACATTAGGCAGGCTGCAGGGCTAACTCAGGATTCCAGCTGCATGCCTTCCTGCAGAGGGTGGAGGCAAGGAGTGGCCTGGGACTGTAGTTTCCCCAAGAATCAGTCAGTGACTGAGAGAAGAGAGCGGTGGGCTTGTTCTAACAAGTCTTTCCCCAGGTTGTCGCCTGGGCCACCATCCCGGCTATCCCAGTGAGCTGCAAGCTGCACTCACAGGTAGAGGACATTTGGTCTCATCCCTGGCCTCTGCGTGTGCCCTCACATGTACTCCCACAGACACACACACACACACACACACACACACACACACACACACACACACACGGCCTCTGGCTGTGTGAGGGCTCATGTGAGCTAGGCATAAACCCAGCTCACCCCAATGCCCCGTACATTATGAGAACATAGGGCAGGCCGTCAGGAATCCCTTAATTATTCCCCCAGAGAACTTTTGTTCAAGTGTGTCTCAAAGGCTCCTCCTGCCTTATCAGCCACGAAAACATCACAGTGTCTTCCTGAGTTCTGGATCCTCCTTGAGCCCGAGTCTATCTTAGATGATAAAATGCAAAGACACTTACTTTTTGTCTGGTGCGAGATCACGGGTGAAAGCTTGTCCGCTACAAACCGCGTTTTTTTAGAAGGATTAATCTCAGGAGCTGTATTGGGCTTTGTTCGACGAGGGAAGAAATCCTGCCTGGCTTCCGCCTCCTTCCACGGAATAGGGAGGCCTGTACAGCCCGAGAGCGATGGGGACTCAGCCCTGTTGTCAGAACAGCACTCTGGAGCTGTGCTGGGGCCGAGGGCTTCGTCCCAGGGCCTTACGTAGAGCTATCAAAAGGTCCTCAGAGTGAATGACACCGTTGGTATCTTAGCTCCCTACTGAGAAGAAGGTTGTCCTTCACACACTTGGGGAGCGGCCCTCTGTGCTCCAGTAGAACAGGCTGAGTCACCTGGAAACAAGCCTGGGATTACCAGGTGTAAAGGCCAGGGTGACCTGAGAGGCTGAATAGCCCTCCCACAGCAATCACTAATTGAGAAAGTGCTCTGTGGGCTGCGTGGAGTCCAGTCTTAAGGAGGGATTTTCTCCATTGAGGTTCCCCCTTCTCAGGTGACTCTGGCCTGTGCCAAATTGACATAAAATTAGGCTGCACAAAGACAAATGGTCTTATTTCTCTTTGTTTTATGTGTTTGTTTGTTTTTCAAGAATTTTACAGCCCTGATTCCCGGAACCACCGTGGAGATTTTGCACGGAGACTCCAAAAATATTATTCAACTGATTATCAACGCGTACAGCGTAAGTCACTGGCTTTGACACCCCTGCTCCCACCTCCATCCTGCCCCTTCTGGAGCACTGAGGCCTGGGAGCTGATACAGGTTTGGGTGGAGGTTTAGCTCTGTTTTTCCCCCTTCTATCGGGGACCCCCCGTGTCTGAGGTGTTGCTAGGTCTGTACTCAATTTCCCCATGTCTCTGTGTCTTAAAGAATCAAGTTTGGGCATCAGAGAAGATGTCTAGCTAGTTGTTCCCATATCCCCTTTCATCATCTGCTGCAGTTTGGGCTCCTCACAAATCGTAGTTTGCCTCATCTGTCCTGCGACTTCCTGCTCAAGCCAGAATTTTCTCTTCCCTTCCTCTGCACTATCACTGAGGATGCTCTTCAATTCTATCTAATCCACCTCCCCAAGACAGGGTCTCTCTATGTAACCCTGGCTCTCCTGGGACTCACTGTGTAGAGAAGGCAGGCAGAGCTCCGTGAGTTCAAGGCCAGCCTCTGCCTCTGGAGTATTGGAATTAAAGGCATGCCCGGTTCCATATCTAACCTTTAAATCCTCATCTCAGAGCCCAGAGCCAGTGAGGCAAGGTTTCTAAATTAACTTACACGTTTAGTGGCTCTTAAGCTTTGGTTTACTTTTAGCAAGAGAACAAACTTAGTTCCAGCAGTTTCTAAAATGTACTGTGCCAAAATGGAGTTTGCGAAGTGGGCTCCGGTGTCTCAAGCTCTGGGCCTGTGGCTGTCAGAGGCTGGAGACCCCACAGGGTAGGGCAGTTAGGACCAGTCTAACTATCATGACCCAGTGACCACTGCTTCTCTCTTGAGGAAAAGACAGAGCTCAGCAGTGGCCTCGTCTGGGCTCTGTAAGGTGGGCTTCTTTGGGGTAGCCACTTTCCAGAATTCCATGCTCAGCAAACTCCAGACCTTGCAGACCTTTGAGGCTCCACCACAGCATTTTCTGGTGAAGGCCTGGCGCTGTGCTTCTATGGCTTTGATCAAAAAGACAGTAATACTCAGTTGTGATCTGCATGTCTTTAATCTCAGCACTTGAGTGGGTGCAGCAAGGTGATTGTGAATTTAAGGCCACCCTGGCCTATACAGCAAGACCTAGTCTTGAAAATAAAAACACAAGGACTAGAGAGATGGCTCAGTGGTTAAGAGCACTGGTTGCTCTTCCAAAGGACCCAGGTTCAATTCCCAGCACTCACACGGTAGCTCACAACTGTCTGTAACTCCTGTCCCAGGGGACCTGACACTGTCATGACAGACATGCAGGCAAAACACCGATGTACATTTAAAAATATCATTAAAAAAACATTAATTAAAAAGGAGACAGGCAGTGTAGCTCAATGGTAGAACACTTGCCTAGCATGTGTGAGCTTCCCCTGATTCCATTTCCAATATCCTAAAAAATTTTAAAGGTATAGTTCTGTATGGGTCTGTAGAGCTGGCTGGGTGTTGTTGACAGGACTGGGGACATCCCTTGTCCACTGTGCGCCTGAATGTTCCATATGTTCATGTGTGGGACCACTGGAATCAAAGTATGGTGGGATCTCCTGAATGCACGGGGATAATCTTAAAGATTTATTTATTTTTCTCTTATGTTTGTGAGTGTTCCGCCTGTGTGTGTGTGCGCGTGCACAGCTTGTGCTCTGGGGCCTGCAGAGGCTAGAAAAGGGTGTTGGATCCCCTGGAATTAGAGCTATGGAGGGTTGCAGGCCTCCACATGGGTACTGGGAATCAAACTAGAGCGGCCTGCATGTGTGTATGGCTTAGGTTGTTCTTTGTGTAATTTGTGGCGTTTTCCCTGGTCAGGATTTGTTATGTATATATAATACTGTTTTTTAATGGAAATCTGGGGACCTGGGGATCGAGGAGCCAAAAGGGGAGCCTTTTGCTATTTAGAAGTTGGGGTTGGGGGAAATGATCCTCTTAGGCTGCATTAGAAATCAGAGTGAATCATCTTCCCTGAGCAACTGAGGGCCCTGGTATTGCTGCTTGGATTCCTAAATTAAACTGCCTTCTGGGAAAACGTACTAAGAAATGAAGCACATGCCTTAGGAGTGAACACTGGACACTCCTAAAACTATGAAAATTACTAGACCACTGTCAGTAAATATCCGGATTCAGTGGGGAAAGCTCTTAAGGGTTCATCCAGGTGTAGTGTACACACGAGAGCATTCAGATTTAAATCAGGACAATTTGCTAAGTGTTGGAAACGCGTATACCCGCAAAACTATCCCTTTGTCAGCGTGTTGAGTGAGCCTATCATTCCCCAAGGTGTGACCCTCTGGAGTTCCCCTCTGTCCACTCCACTTTTGTCAAGATTACGGGAGATTAAACACAGACATCTGGAAATGGCGGGTGTTTGGAGCAAAGCCTGGCGGGTCGCGGCCGAGCTGTGCGTGTTGGAACCCACAATCCTGTTGCATATGAAGAAACAGACCTGTGTTGGACTCTGCCCTGGTTGCGGACCAAGAATTTTAAAACTCCTGGGTCCTAACTTTTTGTCTCTGCCCCCGGATCCAAAGATCTCTCTGCCTTCCCTAAATGATAAGGACACCTTTTGCTTTAAGGAGGTCACTCCTGGTGGCCTCCTGAATAGCTTCAGGGTGGGCCAAGTCATTGGCCAGACTAAGGCAATAAAGGGCTTGAAACTTTACCACTCTTGACCTCCTCGGAGGGGAGGTGACCAAGGTAGGGTTGGCTACCAATAGATAGTAATTTAATCGACCTTGCTCATTAGTAAGTCTACCATAAAAATCCCCGAAGGCCTGGGTGCATAGCCCTGACTCGTGAACACACGGAGGTATGTGGAGAATAGCCTACTCCTGTACCCACTGCCCCATGTTCCTCTTCCAACCTTCTTTGAAGCATCCTACAAAGTCACTGGACTCAGAGGGTGTGGTACGAACTCTTAACTTACAGCTGGTCGTAAGGATAAGTGACAGCCTGTGACTTGCAGCTGGCATCTGTAAGGAGGTGACAATCCTGTGCTTACTGAGCCCACAACCCGTGGGATCCGGCACTGACTCTACAGGCAGTATCAGAGTCACATTGGATTAGAGGACAACCAGATGCTGCTGTCCGTGGACAGCTGCTTTGTGTCCTGTCCACCCACTGATGTTAGCAGTGGATGTTGTGTGGTGTGGAAGGCTAAAGATGAGAGAGTAGGGAAAGGAGTGTGTTTTCCCTTCAAATACCTGTTTTCTTGTTACTGCCTGCCTGGCCAGTACAGGGAAGGCCTGTAATGTAGTGACAATTTTAGAAGTTTGGCTCCTTTAAAAAACACCAAAATATTATAAGAATATGTTTTCATCTTAATCCCAGCTGTGGGGATATGGGGCTACTTCTCAGCAGCTGACTATGGTTTGCCTCGTGCTCAAGCAGAGGCGTGATTTCTGCCAGCTGCAGATACAGTTTCTGCGACTGTGTGACATTTGAAATTATGGGAACTTTTCAGAGGGTGTATAAACGCTAGAGCCCTAGTAGGTGGGGCTGGGGGTTGTTGGTAATTTAGGTGGGTTGCTGGTTGCTATTGGTCACAGTTTGTTAAATAGTAGTGCACAAAGAAGAAACTAGATATCCTGATGGAGTAGATCAAACTTGCCCCAAGGAAGTCTACACCCCTAATCAGCAGGAAGTAGTGTTAGCATATAGGCAGCCTGCCTCTAGGTTGCTTAGCAGCCTGTGATGTCATCATTTGTCGCCACCACCAGGAGCCCAGGGATAAAAGGATCCCTGTCTCGTCTCCTCCCTCTCTCTGTTTCTCTCTCTCCTCTCTTGCTCTGTCTGCCTTAGTTTCTCTCCTCATCTGACTTTTTTTTTCTTCTGAGACGCTTTACCCACCCCCTTCTCTCTCCTATACTTTCCTCCTGTCTCTTATTTCTTTCTTTTTCCTTCTCCCCACCTCCGTACAATAAATCTCTTTGTACCAGATCCTATTGGGCATGACATTTTAAAATATATTATTACAAGTAGTCTAACGATAACCTCATCCCCTTTCTGACCCCTGACTTTATTCGGGGATCTCTTTCCTCTCCTCTCTATCCTTTTTTTTTTCTCTCCTATCTGAAGTTAGGGGGTTGAAAAAGTGGAAGAAAAGGGGTGGAGAAGGGTGGAAGAAATAAGAACCCCTAAGTAGCAAGCACTGGCTACACTACAGGGCTTCAGGATCCCCAGCTTTTCGTGACTGTGAGCCTACACAGGCCTCTCTTGCAAGAGGTGAGCTCTGGGCAGCAGGAGGGTCTCGGCAGCTCTGGCTAGCCTCTCTCCCGCTCTTTTCCATGCCAGGGTCCACCATGGCTGCGCTTCCTAGTGCTGGTTGCCATTTTCAGCATTGCCTTGGTTTGTGGTGGATCTCATGAGTCACACAACGAGGGCTACACATGGGTCTTGACTTTGCCTCCCTGGATGCTGGCAGCGGATCTGTGTGGATACTGGAAGATTCCAGTCAGAGTATATGTTACAGATGAAAATGACTGTGGTCTTTGGCTGGGTCTGATTCATATGTGCCTTTCACAACGCGGAACTGTCAGCTCTTAGATTTCTGTCCTTCTGCTAGCCGTGCCAGACTCACTCTTTGCCCAGGGGTGTTTGGCAGCATGGAGTCTTACACAGAGGAGAGTCTCTTCTAGGGCTCGGCGCTGGGTCCTGGTACAGAAACATGGTCCCGTGCTTGGGAAGGGAGGCTCAGACAGAAAGCACGGGGGCCTCTCTTTAAAGGGGGGAGAGCAGGACGGCAAACCGCTAGAGTAGCAGCAGAGGGTGACATCAGAGCCCATGGTGGGCTCTGCCCTAGCAGAGCACATATTTTTCTCTTTTGGTTGCTGCCATAAAGTCTACTCCAACCGCTCCTCACCCCCCACCGCTGGGTCAACCTAAAGCAATTGCAGATGTGACCTAAGGTGACACCGGGTATGTGACAGGATAACACTTAAAGGGCCGACATTCTTGACATCATCTTTTTCTGGGACGGGGCAAAACTGGTAGCAATTGAGTAAATTCATGGGTTACACATGGACGTCCTCATGCCTAGGGACTGGTTCCTGTGGCTTTGATCCTCTGATATGTTGCTTCATTCTTTTTGTCAACAAATGCATCTTGGCCAGCACTGTATGACACATGGAATCGGGACATTGAACCAGGCAGAGCTCCGCCCCGCAAGAGCTTGTGGCATCTCGGGGAGGCAGAGCCTTATAGCCGTGGGATGGCTATCCACTCTTCCTCTTCTGAGGGAGGGAGACTGTGGAGATGGGATCAGAATGAGCCCTGCCTCAGCAATGGAAGCTTTTTGCCTCCATAGTAAATGAGATCTGAGCTGAGTCCTCCTGCCATCTGAAACAGCAGAGGAGGTTCTCATCCCAGAGGCTCTGTGGCAAACGAGAGAAAACCAACCTGCCAGTCAAAACGCTGGCTAGTGGCCCACATAGAACATAGAGCTTCTTTCCTTACTTAAAATTTTTTTTATTTTAATTTTAATTTGTTATTGTTGTTATGTGTGTGTTTGCCAACTTGTATGTAAGTGCACTGTGTACCTGCCTTGTCCCCTTGGAGAACAGAAGGCAGTGACACTAGAATTAAAGATGATTGTGAGCTGCTATGTGTGTGGGGACCCAAACCCAGGTCCTCTGTGTATAAATGGAGGATTTCGGAACTAGATGATTGTGGTTTTTATTATAGGTAGAGGGAGAGAACAGCCAGAGGCACCGGGAAGAGTCCAGAGAGAAAGTAATAAACTGAATAATGGCTAGCAGACTGGACCAGGCCATTGGGGGTGGAAGGTGGGCAGAGAGAGAGGGGGGTCAAGAGAGGAAGACAAGAGAGAAGCCAAAAGGGAGCACATGGCTGAGATGTCAGGCTCATGGGAGTGAGAAGCTGGAGAAGTTTAGGGCAGGGGCCAGGTGAGAAGAGCCACTGGGATGTGATATCTAGGAAGCCTGGAAACCAGCAAGCCAGCCTCCAATGCCAAATTAGCATAGCTGTTATGCTAATAGATGCCACAGATAGTCATTTGTCCTGAGTTTCTTTTGGGCCTGACACTGGAAGAGCAGCTAGTAACCACCAAGCCATCTTCCCAGCTCCCTTTCCATACTTCTTTATACATACAAATATATGTGCAGATGTGTGTATGTATTTTCCCCTTGGTGTACGGGTGTCTTCATGTGAATGTATGTGTGTCAGTGCCCTTGGAAGCCAGAAGAGGGGTTAGATTCCCGGGAGCTGGAGTTACAGGCAGTTTTGAGCTGCCCAGCGTGGATGCTGGGGACCGATTTGAGTCCTCTCAGAGAGCTGCCAGTCACTCTTCAGCTCAGAGCCATTCCTCCAGTCCCTACTGCCTTTTCTCCAGAGATTTAATCTTTATTTGGCCCAAGCCCCCCCCCCACACACACACACCCCCCCGAGAGCATAACCGTTGTTAAAGATCTACACTAACATCCATCTGTTCATTCAGCAAGACCTTGCGCTGCATCCTAGAGAGAGAAGGATGCTGGTCTTCAGCGTTCACAGTGTAGTGGGAAGGCAGCTCTGTAAATAACCACGTTCAGCGGAAGAGTGTGGCGAGTGTTGAGTAGCACTTTTGTGACCTTTGGCCAATTAAGGATGGCACTTTGAAGAGGCAGTGGCTTTCAGAGGGATGGTATTTTTAGAGTTGTGGAAGCACTTCGGCAATTTGTTGCGGAGAGCGGCTAGCTTTCGTGGAGTATTTTCAGCAAGCTGTGAACTTGTTGTGAAAACTGCAGATTTCATGTATTCAAGCTTAACACATGCCAGCGTCAGGGGGAGGGGTGGGAAATCCACAGAAGCAAGTGACACTTTGGCTTGCTGTTCATGGGGCAGCTTGGTTCTGTGTCTCTTAGAGTAAGTCCTGAAGTGGATGTTAGAAACAGATTTTTAAAAATGCTTGATAAAATAGGACTTCTAAATAAAGCTGGTTACTTCATTTGGCCTCAGTGTCTAATGTGACATCTTTCATAGAGACTTTTGAGACATCCTTTCATTATATAGCCCTCGCTGCCATAGAACTCGATAGGGAGACCAGGTTGGCTCCTGCTCCTGAAGATCCACCTGCCTCTGTCTCCTAAGTGCTGGAATTAAAGGTGTGGCATTCCACTTGGCAATTACTTAGGGATTTTGTTCTTTGAGACAGGGCCTCTCTGTGTAACCCTGGCTGTCCTGGAAGTAGACCAGGTTGACTTGAACTCATCCTGAGTATTGGGATTAAAGGCGTTCACATCATCACCTGGCTATTGTAGAGTTGTTTTTTTTTTTTTTTTAAAAGGGCGGTTTATATATATACACACATACCTATATATGTGTACGCATAATATTTTTATTCTTTGAGAGTTCATGCATGTATAAAAGGATATTTTGATCTTCCTCTGTTTGGCCCTGGCCCTGTAGCATTGCCTGCTAATAGTTGTTCAGGGGTAGGGTCTCTTGAACCCCTCCTCCATTTATGCAAGAATTATGATTTGCTTGAATTTGTACAGATTGTGTGCCGATAAGCACAGTTGCCTCGTTCATGAGTGCAATGGCCACGTCATATTCAGAAGACAGCACTTGACAACATTCTTTCCCATCCCGTGGCTCTTACATTCTTTCTGCTTCATCTGATCCCCCCTGCAGAAAAGGCTTCTCTGACCCAGGGTGAGCGTAGCTCTTATTTACAGATCTGAACATAAAAACATTTGGAAGGCAGTTTGGCAGCCTGAACACTGAGCAGAACAGCAATAGTAGGTCCCCTACTGGTTAAGGGTGGATTTTAAAAACCAAGAGGCAAATAAAGCTCTCCATAAACCTTGTATAAAACTAAATATACCCGAGGATCTAACACCCAGGTAAAAGGCAGATCATGGCTGGGCTGGTTGCCTGTAATTTCTGCTCAGGAGCCCTAGGCAAGGGGATCACAGAGTTCACGGCCAGCCTAGACCACATAACAAGACCCTGTCTCAGAAACAAAAAATACACAAAGAAAACACAGTCACAGAACAACATTGCCAGCACTGGGAAGTCCTTCCTTCTCTTGCTGTCCCCCAAGGGTAACCATTAGTTCTGCCTTTTGCTGAATTTCACACACAAGCGTTTGTTACTTAGCGCGGATGCCTTCTGAGACAGCCTCAGGCAGTTTTAGCGTTGTGCAAACAGTACACGCATGTTAACCTAGACGGTGTGTAATCTACGGCGACGCGTCTCCGCTCTCTGCTGTTGCCTTTCGCTCCTAGGCTGCAAACCTGTCAGGGTGGTGAGGCTCAGAACACCGCAGGCTGTTGTAACAGCGATAGCCACTGTGCACCTGAGTATACAGAAGGTAGATTACCATCACTGAGGGGCATGGGAAATTTCTTGCTCTCCTAGTCTCATGGGGCCTCTGTTACACATGATCTTTGTAAGAGGAGAGATGCAGTGTGTTTGGCTTCTTTTGAGCAACAGTATAGTCCTCAGTTGTGTTTGAGTCATTGTCGCTGCTCTCGGTACTCTGCTATGTGGCTATACTACAGTTTACCTAAATCTACTCTGCTATTGGTAGGCTTTTGACTGCTTTCCAGATTTTTGCTCTTAAGTTGCTCAGACATTCTTGCCCCTGCCTCTAGGTGACCTGCACATTTCTGGTGTTTATAATCCTCAGGGGAAGCTAGGACTAAGATTGGCCTGAGTTTTAAACGAAGACATTACTTATTGTTTTTTCTAAAAGCCTATGCCAACTTCCACTCCGGCCAGCAGTGTTAGGACCCCAGTTCTTCTCCTGCATTCCTAGTACATGCTACTTTTTTTTTTTTTTTTTTTGAGACAGGGTTTCTCTGTGTAGCCTTGGCTGGCCTGGACTCCAGGCTGGCCTCCAACTCACAGAGATCCGCCTGCCTCTGCCTCCCCGAGTCCTAGGATTACAGGCGTGCGCCACCGCACCCGGCTAGTACATGTTGCTTTCATTCTTTTCTTTTTCTTCTTGCTTTGACACATCCTTTGTCCTTAGTTTTTCTTTCACTCAATGAGCAGTTGTCCTGAGTGTGCACACAAAACACCCAAAGCCTGAGCGAGCACATGGCTAGATTCCAGGAACTGTGTGCCTGAAGCTCAGGGTGGGGATGAGAGGTGGCTGAAGAGGCACCTCTTCAGGAGACAGCAAAAGTCTTTTCAGGAGATGATACAGTTTGACAGATGGGACAATTACCAACCAAGCTCACAATGGGAGGCCCCAAGCTAGGTCCACCAAGACGGTGTGTGGGAAGCCTCCTGTCTCTAACTTGGCTTGAGCCTCCCGAGTTAGATAGAAATCACGTGATGTGAGAAAGCCACGGTGGAGAGCACCTCACTGTAGCCGTTCCTAAGGGCTTCGTTTTCTCTCTTTGTTCAGAGCATCCGGTCTAAAGTGGAGCTGTCGGTGTGGGATCAGCCGGAGGACCTTAATCTCTTCTTCACTGCTACCTGCCAAGATGGTGTATCCTACCCTGGTCAGAGGAAGTGTGAGGGTCTGAAGATAGGAGACACGGTGAGTGGTCACCCATAGTTTGTAAGAGTCTGTGTTCTCCTGGGTGATTGGTCTCTGATTCTGACAGAGTTTCCAGCTGCCTGGAGTTCTGGGAGCTCATGTTCTGCCTACTAGTTCAGCATCCTTTCCAAGCTGCCGTTTCTGCTTCCACTCTTTCTGCGCTTTGTGTGCAGAGCCCAAGGTGGATGGGTTACAGAGCTCCGCTGCGTAGACCCTGCAATGCACTGCCACCCGAGGTTTCCTCGGGGCAGTGGGCCCTTGGTGCTTTAGCCATTATTGTTTGTAGTTTGACAGGGATGCAATCAGGTAGAAGAATATAGGCAGGGATCTAGGGGAATCTCATCTCTTCTGGAAAAGATGAAGACAGACAGACAGCCACGTGGGTTTTTTGTTTGTTTTTCTAGGTAGGGTTTCTCTGTGTAGCCTTGGCTGTCCTGAACTCACTTTGTATACCAGGCTGGCCTTGGATTCTCAGAGGTCCGCCTGCCTCTGCCTCCCCGAGTGCTGGGATTACAGGCGTGTGTCACTGCACCAGGCTCCATGGGTCCTTTTTGATGAGATTAAAGGGTATCCCACAGCCATGGGAACAGACACCTGTCAGATAGCAGGAATAAAAGATGTATGTAAAGACGCAAAGACACATATAAGCCGGGCATGATGACACATGATCAGTCGAGGCAGGAATATTGTTTTTGAGATTGGCTTGATCTACAATAGGGAGAACCTTGTCTTCCAGAAAGTTGAAAGATAAAGCCGTAGGCCAAACCAAAGATTGGAGATGAATGCACAGAGGAGTTCTGTGAGTAGGGACAGCATGGCCCCATGGTGACACAGGCAACAGGTGGTGACCGGAGGATTGTCCACACAGCCTCTGGAGGTCCACTGTTAGAAGCAGATTAGAGACCATCCAAAGAGTTTTTAAAATTTTTCTTATTTTTAGGATTCATGCTATTATTATTATTATTATTGTTGTTGTTGTTGTTAAATTAATTTTACATCCCAACCACGGCACCCCACCCTTGTCTTCTCCCAGCTCATCCCTATCATCTTCTCTATCCCCATTATTATTCTTATTTTAAAAGATTTACTTATTTTTACGTGCACTGGTGTTTTCCATGCAGTACGTCTGTGTGAAGGGGTCAGATTCCCCAGAACTGGAATTACAGATAGCTGTGAGCTGCCATGTGGGTGCTGGGAATTGAACCCAGGTCCTCTGGAAGAGCAGGCAGTGTTCTTACTTATGAGTAAGTCTATGCACATGAGTGCAGGTGCCCACGAAGGCTCTGGCGTGGAGCTAGAGTTACAGGTGGTAGTAAGGCACCTGACGTGGGTGGTGGGAGCTGAACTCTCGTCCTCTGGAGGAGGGCGTGCTTTAGCAACTGAGCCATCTCTCCAGCCCCCTCCGATGAGCTTTGATGACTGTTCCTTTCCTTAGAAAATAGAGTGAAGAAAAGCTTCCTTGCATATGTCAGAGGATCTGAGTCGAATCGACAGTATCTTGTGGGCACCAATGCCAGCTAAGGTGGCACTAAGGCAATTCCCCTGCCTCAGGAAGACGAAGAAAGCAGCTGCTTACAAGTAGCTGGAACATTCTAGGCTCTTCTTTCTTCCTCCCTGCTTTTTACATTAAGTGGCCCTTCACCCATTTAACCCCACATAAAGACACGGTCCCACCTTTTTACAGTCCTACAGTGACAATGACGCCTTACCACCAAATGAGGCAGCTCGAAGTACGGTCTGGAAGGTGACAGTTCAGGGAGCCCTGATGACCAGGAAGCAGGTCATTCTCCTAGTCAGATTTTTCCAAATGCATTTCGCTTTTACCAACTTGAAAAGGTCAATTTGTCAGAAGAGTCGGGTCATTACAACCGTCTATGACAGCTAATTCATAAGGCATGCAAAGAACAAAGTGATGTGCTTGAAACTAAATTCCCACGCCATCTTCTGTTTATGTAAATATGGCTGTGGTGCTTAAATTTCTGTGAACAAAATAGAAATGATGATAGTCTCTACCTCAGCAGTAAGACATAGTCTATAATGATATCAAGTGATTCTTTTTCTTTCTTTCTTTCTTTCTTTCTTTCTTTCTTTCTTTCTTTCTTTCTTTCTTTCTTTCTTTCT
>NW_026596064.1:13154177-13166645 GCF_907164565.1 Psammomys obesus
TCTTTCTTTCTTTCTTTCTTTCTTTCTTTCTTTCTTTCTTTCTTTCTCTTTTTCTCTCTCTCTCTCTCTCTTTCTCTCTCTCTCTCTCTCTTTCTCTCTCTCTCTCTTTCTTTTTTTTTTTGAGACAGGTCTTCTCTGTGTAGCTTTGACTGTCCTGGAACTCACTCTGTAGACCAGGCTGGCCTCGAACTCAAAGAGATCCCCCTGCCTCTGCCTCCCAATAGTGGTTTCTTAATCAAGATGAATTAAGAAGAAACAGTCTTGTTGAAGTCTTGGAGTTTAAGGAGATAACGTGGGGCTGGTGAGATGGCTCAGACTTGCTGCCAAGTCTGATGATGACCCAAGTTTGATCCCTGAGATCCACCTTATGGAAGGAAAGAACCAACTCCCACAAGTTGACCTCAGAACCGCACACATGGGCACCCCATGTCCAGATTCAATAGCAAATAAATATAAGAATAGAACAAGACAGGCAGTTCTGAAAATGGCAGGAGGTGGGCAAGCACAAATAGGAAAAGATCACGTGAGTGTAGATCTCTGCGTGGGGTGTATGGTGCGGTGACACTTGGCATGAGCAGGCAGGCAGATTTGTGGCTTGTAAACGTGCTTTCAGTAAGGGGTGGCTTGACAGAGGCTCAGGACATGTATTGTCCACTTGTGTTTATTTACCGTTAGCAGACCTGTTTATCAAATATGGGAAGGTCAGCCAGGCGCAGTGGAGAATGACTTTAATCCCAGCACTCGGGGAGGCAGAGGCAGGAAGATGGCTGTGAGTTTGAGGCCAGTATCATCTACATAGCGAGTCCAGGACTACACAGAGGAACCCTGTCTTGAAAAAAAGAAAAAAAAAAAAAAAAAAAAAAAAAGCAAAATAACAAATATGGGAGGATCACAGAGATGGAGCAGACAGCTTCTCTTGTAAAACAGGGAAACTAAAATTTAAAAATAGTGTCTAAAACTAGGTTATGCTTCATTAATTATAGTTAGTACCTTCTATTTAGAATATTAATAGGACAGAGGGAATGTAGTCTTGATACTGGTTTTGTTTGGTTGTTTTTGTAAGGTAGACTCTCATGCACAGTGAGTTCCGGGCTATATAGTAAGACTGTGTCTGAAAAAAAACAAACGGCATGCCAAGGGCAGGTGAGGTGGCTCAGAGGGTCAGAGCCCTTATTGTCAAGCCTGATGGACCACTTGAGTTCGGTCCCTGGGAGGAGAGAACCTACTCTGCCAGTTGTCCTCTGATGTGCACATATGTGCCAGACATGCTTCCCGGCCGGACCCCGTGCTCCACCAGAGTAAAGAACCGAAATACGAATGTAATACAAAAATGTCCAGTGGTGTGCCAGTTGGGGCCGTGTTAATAGGCGACCTTTGGAACCCCAGAGGTAATGGTACCCACTCTTCCTTTCTGCTCACACTGCTTGTGGTTGTATGGTGGAGTCTTTTGAGAAGCGAAAGTGACAAGCAGTTGTCACTATGAATTGACTAGAAGCAGACAGCAAAAGAACTGGGGCTTGTTGAGAATGCCACCTTGAGTCAGAGTGGACCTGAAGTCTGTTCGTGCCGCTTTAAAGAAACAGGGAAATTGCAAGGATAGAACTTTTGGAGTCCTTTGTGGAATACAGAGGAAACACATTTCATCCCATGAGGGACAGGAAACAGGCTAGACCGCAAACATTTCTGTGTTTCCCTCTTAGTTTCTCTGTGAGGAAGACATTGTCACCCTTGTGACAGACTGGGGGTCCTAACATACAGAATTAATGATGTTAAAGTGCCAAGGTCAGGCTTTCTGCTCTGTAGCCCGCACCCCACACCACTCTGACACCCATGACCTGTTCTGCCATATGCATCCAGAGGACAAGACTCAGGACAGCCTGGCGATGGACTGGAACCTTCACCAGAGAGCAGTCCCTCTGCGTCCTTGTCATGTTGAGCTTCCGCAGCCATCATTGGTTGCGACAGAATACCATGCTGCTGATGGGCAGCCTGGGACTCAAGAGTGGGAGTAACCTGCTCAAGCTCACCCAGATTAATTCCTCTTACTAATCATAGCCTCCTCGTCCCAGGCAGCCATGTTAGCCACCTGTGCTAACTTACAATGCAGCCAGTTGGGACTTGCTACTAATTTATTTGTTTGTTTGTTTATTTATTTCTTCTTTTTAGCATTTACTTATGTGTGTTGCATGTGGGGGTCATAAGACAACTTGCAAGAGTGGGTTCTGTTCTATTGTGTGGGTCCCAAAAATTGAACTCAGGTCCTCAGGCAGAACAGCAAGTGCCTTTACCCGCTGAGCCCTCTAGCCAGACCCTGATTTCTGTCTCTTACGGCAGCTTTGCAGTTAGCTATATTTCTCCACATTAATGTGTGAAAATCTGAGGCCCAAAGAGGAGCCTGGGAAACTGGCCCCAGGTCCCACTGCCAGTGAGCAAGCAGGCAGCAGGACCCAAATCGCTAACAAAGCCACAGCTCAGGCCTTCACTGTAGGCCTCAGGCACAGGGTACCGAAAGCTTCAGAGGCAGGGGGTGGGATCATTGCCGCTTAGGCTCCAACTCACTGTGCACAGCTCTTATTTGTTCGGCTGGGGGAGCCCAGGAAATCAGTTGTCCGGAAATCAGAAAGAAAGAAAGGGGGAAAAAAAAAGATTTCAAATGGAAACTTTCCTCAGCATTGAGAAATCTCTGCTGTGAGGGGATGATTTTCAGCACAGTTGAAGCAGTAATGAAGACGGTGCTTGTGGCCCATTTTTCTTTGGGATCCAGTGGCTCTAGCCCTATGGAAATAAAAGCAGGTCTCCAGGCAAGCCTTTCCACCAGCCCTTTATCTTCTCTCTGTCCCAGTGTTGTCCCGATGTCCAAGGGCCACAGTCACATGGCCCCTCTGGCAAGAGCTGTGTGGGTTTTGTTGTCTGTGTGTAGACGGCTGCACAGAGCTGTTCTTTTTCTCTGCTGGGTGTGCCGGGTATCCACCATGGTCATGCAGATCACAAGAGTAGTTCTTTCTGGACTGTGTGAGCCCAGTACCATGAGATGTGAGGTCTGTCTGACGAATAAGAATAATTTTAAGGGGCTCGAGTAATGGGCTAAGGATTAGGGTGCCCTAGCACCCACGTTGGGTGGCTTACACATGCCCGTAACTCCTGCTCCCAGAGATCCAGGACCAGCTTCTGGATGCTTGAGGGAACCTGCTTCACATATGCCCACACCCACTTAGATACACATAATTTAATTAATTTACTACTTTAGGTTTTTTCAGGACAGGGTTTCTCTGTATAGCCTGGCCATCCTGTAACTCACTCTATAGACCACGCTGGCCTCAAACTCAGAGATCCACCTGCCTCTGCCACCTGAGCTCCTGGACTAAAGGTGTGTGTCCCCATATCTGACTTACGCATAACTTTGAAAAATAGTCTTTTTTTTTTTTTTTTTTTTTTTTTTAAGACTTTAAGCTAGAGCCTGGAGTGGTGGCACACACCTTTAGTCCCAACACTCAGGCCAGTGAGTTTGTGAGTTTGAGGCCAGCCTGGTCTACAGAAAGAGAGAGTTCCAGGACAGCCAGGGCTGTCTCAAAAAAACAAATCTAAAACTAAGGTCAGGGCATTGTGGGTAGAACTCCAGGGAAACACATGCACTTGAGAGGGCATACAGAGTATGTTGGCGGGGGGCTGTATTGACCAGTGGCCTCAATTCTTTTTTACAGAGGTGTGTGGGTGTGTCTGGGAGTGTCCTGTGCTTCCTCCCATTTGTGAGGCCGAGGGGGTGCATTTCCAAACAGCATCCTTGTGACACTCCTAAGAGGCCTCTGAAGGGAGGCTTTCTCTTCCTCCTGCCTGAACCGTGCTCTCCCAAGAGCCTACATCTCAGTTTTGGCAGCAACTCAGCGCCTAACACAGGGATGTCCCAACTTGCTGGTGACTGTGCAGAAATGTACTGTTTGGTAAATGGTTACGTGCTGGCGTTCTGCTCACCAGCCTGCAGAGGTGAGGAGGGAGGGGCGTAGAGTCCAGTAGACGGGGTGACTATGCAAGTGAATCTTCCCGGTAAGCAAGGAAGGACGGTCTGGCAACAGAGCTGTGGGAGCTGAGACACAG
Source organism: Psammomys obesus (assembly GCF_907164565.1). Taxonomy (NCBI): domain Eukaryota; kingdom Metazoa; phylum Chordata; class Mammalia; order Rodentia; family Muridae; genus Psammomys; species Psammomys obesus. The sequence goes on from NW_026596064.1 coordinate 13,158,270, forward strand.
AGGGAAGGTGGGGTCCCCAGTAGTGAGAAACCCTGCCTTACAAGGTGGTGGGTGAGGTGAGTTTGCTAGGGAATAAAAGCACCGCCCTTTGTGGTGGGTGGGTGGATGGGAGTATCAGAGAGCCGCAGAGATGATAGTTGTAGGCTGACTAAGGAATAATAGCTGGCCTACACCAGAAGGACAATTGTGTCAGACTTAAGGGCCCAGCTGGTCCTTGACAGCAGGTTCTTTTCTGGATGTCACAAGTTAGGAAGGATAAGGGACATGTCAGGGGATGGTGACAGTCCAGGCAAAGGCTCTGAGGCTCTAGGGCTAGGAAAACAGTTCATCTGTCAACAGGTACTTCAGGGTCTAGCCTGGGGACAGCAGTGCAGTCTGTTGGGTTGGGGCCGGCACTGGGACAGGTGGGCTAAGTCGACCTCACTTCTAATAATCGCAGCTTCTTGAGAAGGTGAGGGAGAGGCAGGCAGTAGCTTACGGTCTCTTCCAAACAGAGGTGGTTCTGTGGCTAAGAAGCAGGAGACTTGACAGTAGAGGAAGCAAGGAAGTCCTGGACGAGAAACCATCCTTAAGTTAAAACCCAAAGCCCTGAACCAGATTCCCTTCTCTAAGTTCTTAGGTGGTCCTCTAACAAACCCCCACCCACCCGGGGCCATTCGCCAACAAGCCTGACCGGGTTGACCTACGCCCTGGGAGCTGGTGTTCTTAGAAACTGGCTTTGACAAATCAGTATGCAAGTAAGTGGCTGGCTGTCCAGCTAGCGTTAGCACCCAACACAAAGGGCCCAGTGAGCTACTGTCACAGCTTCTCACGACATTACCCCGCTTCCCCCCCCCACACACACACACACCCCTGCTCTTGTCCGATCCTCTGGGCCCGGGGTTTGGGCCTACTCAGCTTTTTGTTTATTGAGATCTGAATGGACTTGGCATCTGCAGAACCCTGGAGGTGGGGGGGTCGGGTCTGGGCACCCCATTTGAAGGGTGGGCTTCCATTGGAGAACTCAAACCATCCCAATGAGGTTGAACCACCAGTCTGGCCAGGATGGCTGCGACATCAGTGCCCTTCCTCTAGACTGAGTCTTGGAATAGGAGCCTGGAAAGTCTCCAGGACCTGGGGAGCCCTCAGTATCAGTGCTGATCCCGAGACCTCGGTCACCAAGGGAGGGAAGCCAACAAGTTGTGTCCCAGTGCCTTCTAGGATCTGGGTTCTTTGCTGATCCAGTGGGGGGGGGGGGGTAGTGAGCAAAACAGACTTACTTGCTGTCCTGACTGCCTTTTTATAGCATTCCTGTGTCCAGCAGGAGCCAAAAGCTAGTGGCTGAGACAGACAATGCCCCTCTCAGGTTATCAGTGAGTCGGCTGCAGGCCGGGCAGATAGTACCTCCTCTGGATGGAAGCCTGGGCTGATAAGGGTCAGAGAAGGGGAAGCCAAGCCCTTGTCTTAGCCAGGCAGACAGAGTTTCCGTGTCCTGGCTCCACCTCACAGGCCCCAACACTTCAGTTTATCCTGGTACATGTGGGCAAGGCTAAAGAGTGTCCCTTTCTCTCTTCCTCCCTCTCTCTCTCTCCTTTTCTCCTTCTCTCTCCCCCCTCTCCTCCCCTTCCTTATCCTCCTCTCTGCTTAATTCCTTACTTTCTCCCTTGACAAAGATGGGTCTGCATTGTGTTCACCGGAGTCTCAATAGCCGAGTGCCTTTGGCTTTTGCAGCATGTCATTCCTTTGCAGTTAATTAAATTTCTGATCTCCGGTTTTTCATTTACCAGGCACAGGAAGTAGCAGCTTTGCACAAAGTCACAGAGAAGGAATGACATCAGGCTCCCTAAGGCTCTGTTTTCCTGAATTCTTTAAGGCCCCATAGATAACTTTGCTTAGGCTCAGCCCTCAAGCCCTGTCTGTGTGCTAGCTCAGCACACTCCCTAAGGCAGAAAGCTTCAGAGAAGCCTGTGACCATCACTTTGGGAGCAGCCACCATGCTGTCTCTGAGCCAGGCTACCATACTTTATATAATTTTATTTTATTTTTTTAACCTTTAAGAGACAGGGTTTCTCTGTGTAGCCCTGGTTGTCCTGGGACTTGCTCTGTAGACCAGGCTGGCCTCAAACTCACAGATCTCCACCTGCCTCTGCCTCCCAAATGCTGGGATTAATGCCATCAATCAACCTTCTATCCATATCTTTGTATGAGCACAAACTGTTCTCCTACCTAGGAAGAATGTGCTAGGAGAATGCAGGCCTGTTCTAGGTGAACACAACCCCTATTTGCTATGTAACCAGACAAGTTCAAATCCCTCTGATATCACTGGCTCCCTTGAAGGGGAGACCGCCATGAAAGCCTGTGAAGGGTTGGCTTACATGGCTGCCCAGCCAGCGAATTCTGAACCCCAGAATAATCTGAGGTGTCCTGGAAATAGACACTGGCTCAGATATAAGGGGCACTTGGAGGTGTGGCCAGGCATGTCTGCTTGAGAAGGGGATCCCCACTTCCAGAGGGGTGCGTCTTGGTGAGGTTCCTTCACCCTTCACCTGCCTATCTGCGTTTCTGTGGAGTTCTCAGGGCTTGTAATGAGGCACCAGTGTGGATCCCGCCCCACACAGCTCCTTCATCTGAAGAGGGAGAGGCAGGCGAGGTGTGGCATCATGTTCTGATACCTAAGAATCAAAGCCAGCCTCCTCCTAACCTCTCGTTCCCTCCAGGCTTGTGAGCAGCTTACAGACCTGGCTCCTGTGGTGTCTGTCATCTGTCACCCTGCTAGGTCCTCCTTGCTGTCCGCTTCCAAGGCAGCCTGTAAGGAACTCTTCCCTAATTTTTTTTTTTTTTTGAGTGCCTCTGTGTGTGATAGTTTTTCAGGAAGTGGGTGTCCTTTACAGCCGCAGGACTGTGGGCGGATTGGGCAAGATATAGCCCTGAGGACCATTCTTGCAGGGAACTGGAGCTGGAGCGTGAGAGGGGACATCCAGGTGTGCCATCCTTCCCCTTCTCCAACAGAGAAGGAACCCTCTGTGTCAGGTGGCTGCTCTCTGCCAGGTGCTGCTACCATACCTCAGCATCCAGCCAGGCCTGGCACGGAGAGTAAATGCTGGTTGAACGAATGGCTTCTGAGACGGGAGGAGAGACTTGTACGGTGGCGGGGATGGGACAAGGATGGGATAGAAGCAGGGATAAAGAGGAGAGTGGGAGCCGGGCAAACCTCACTCCTCATGCGTTTACTCTGGGTCTGAAAGTTGATGAGAATGGATGGTGAAGTCTCTCTCTCGGCCAGTTCCTACTGAATATTAGCATAACCAACTGCTCTTCTCCATGAAGTAGCTGGGATGGTTGACGCGCTGTCTCTCCCTAGCAGGGTTCCGCCTCTGTGCTGGACAGGACAGTACTCCTAAGGGCGTGTATCTGGCCAGACCCCTTGGGGAATGGGAGCCCTGGCTTGCTATGGCTATGATACGATGTTTCTTCTCCTTCTCCCCAGGCGTCCTTTGAAGTATCCGTGGAGGCTCGGAGCTGCCCCGGCAGACACACGGCCCAAGCTTTCACCTTGAGGCCCGTAGGCTTCCGCGACAGTCTGCGGGTGGAAGTCGCCTACAATTGCACGTGCAGCTGCAGCACAGGGCTGGAGCCCAACAGCACCAGATGCAGTGGGAACGGAACATATGTATGCGGGCTGTGTGAGTGTGACCCCAGTTACCTGGGCACCAGGTGCGAGTGCCAGGAGGGGGAGAGCCAGAGCGGGTACCAGAACCTGTGCCGGGAGGCGGAAGGCAAGCCCCTGTGCAGCGGCCGCGGAGAGTGCAGCTGCAACCAGTGCTCCTGCTTCGAGAGCGAGTTCGGGAGGATCTACGGGCCCTTCTGCGAGTGTGACAGTTTCTCCTGCGCCAGGAACAAGGGCGTCCTGTGCTCAGGTAGGCCCCCAGACCCATTCATACCTGCCTTTCTCGGGGTGGCAGTGGAAAGGGACCATGCCTGTGGCGAGCCCTGTCTGCCTTCCCCCCTCGTGTTCCAGAACCTAAACGCCGAGCCTGAAGGAGCCTGCTGTGGGCCAGTTCTGGCAGGTCTTGCCTGGGCAGTATGTCTGATGGGTAGGGGTTGGCCGTGGAGATAAAGCATGGGGTAGGGGTAGGGGACATGTGATGAAGTAGTGTGGTGGGAGATGACCCAGGGTGACCCCATGGAAAGCACACGTGGTAGGCTTACTTACCCAGGTGGGGAGGAGAGGGGCCTTCCTTTCTATGAACAGAGCTCCTGTGAGACACATTTGAGCACACCTCAGGGGATGGCAGAATTGAAATGTTCAGAATCGTTGTGCCAAGTGGGGGACGTAGGGGTGTCACGTGGAGAAATTGGAATCCTTATGCAAACCCTGACGGGGAGCAAGGCCACCATCAGAGTGATGATGCGCCATTGTTAGCGAGATGGCTCCCTCTAGGTTCACGGGAAAGGGGGGCTGTGGAGCTGCAGAGGCGGAGTTGTGAGAAATGAGGCCAAATGAAGTACCCAGCACACGCCTGGCTCTCTAATGGGTCCAAGCCGTGCTCCTGGGAGCTGACAGTACCTGGCTTAAAGAACTCCAGCATGGTGGGTGGAGTTTCTACTCTCCTTAGTCACGGCAGCTGCCCTGGAGTAGCAGTAGTAGTATCTTACAGTGTTTTCCTCTTGAAATCAGGAGTCGGATATAGCCCTTGGGAATGTTTTTGCTCCAGAAGGCTCTTTAGCCTGTGTTGTCCGGAGGCAGATTTGCCCGTGCAAATCCATCTGCACAGTTTAATATCCAGACACTTGGCTTGTCTTGGACATTGGTTTTCTCATCTCTAAAACGGGGCCAGCATTGCTTGCTTCTGTGTTCCTTTGGGAGTGGAAGGAGACGGTACAGCCTGAGTGAGCACGGAGCCTAGCGGGCACAGGGCAGTTGGTACAGGATGTGTGAGTGGATCTCTGAGGGACAAAACCTAACATTTGGGGGATCCTGAGGCTGAGTAAACACACTTTATTGTCCACCCACCAGAACCCACAGTTCTGAGTTCATCTTACGCTGAGGAGTTCTGCCAAAGCGTGTGTCTGAAGGTCCCCTGGTGGCCTTTCTTTTCCCTTCCCCCATCTAACCCTGTGACCTTAAGACACTCATGGGCCATGGATTGAGAGAACAGGGCGGTACCAAGATCTGAAGGTCCAGGTGAACAGTGCACCAGCTCCCTGACTTCCTAAGACGGGACGTCCCGTTCTCTCCCACCCCCACTCCAACACACCAAATTACACTCAGCCCTTAAAGAAAACTTGGGAAATAGGAAGTTGATGGAAACGTGGTCAGGCTATGCCGTGTCTCTCTGTGGTGAGGATTGATGGAGACCATCTGGCAAACCAGTCAAGGGGCCCCTTCCTTACTTCACGTGCAACCCCCTCTGCCCCACCCTCTTTGTTGTCAAGGGCACTGCTTTTCCAGAGAGCGGGAGGGTTACTCTTAAATCTGGAAAGTTCTGAATGGTAGACAGCAGCGTTTAAAATCACCCGTGCTTTCATCACTGTAAGTGGTCAGTCTCTTTCCTTCCAAACCATTCCCGATGTCAGCATCTGTGTCTGAGCGTGAGTCTGAGTCTTGTCATTCTCCCTCCCTCTCCTCCAGAGAGGAACTTGAATTACTTTAGTAAACTGCTGATTAGAACGATTTGGCTCTTCCCTGTCCACCCCACTCGCTCTTCCATCTCTTCCCTCTAAAAGCCACACTAGTTGAAACGTCGGAGCTCTCCAGGTCTTACTGGAGAAAGGTGTTTCTGCACTTAGATCACTGTTGAATTTGTTTGTTTAAGACGAGCTTGAGGCAAACGTGGCTCCAGACAGGGCTTAATGACACATGCTCTGACAGGGAGGGGTGCCTCGCGCTGCTTGTCTGTCAGACCATCTGGCTCCTTCTGGACACAGCCGAGCAGCGGTGAGCCGTGCCTTTCTCCAGTCACAGGGTCCCCGTGGCCAGCCCGAGCTATCTCCCGGGAGCTGCACACACTGGTTGGGGTTCTTGGGGTGGCTGCTCCATTTGGGGTTTTCGTGGGAGAGCAGCCTGCTTCCTAAGGACTCTGTTCCTGTAGATGCTGACTCGGGCTCTCTAACCAGCAACCTCAGCATTCTCTGGCACTTCTGCTTTCCCTTGGCCCCTGCAACCCATCCTGGAAGTGGGTTGTGTGGTTGAGGTCTTCTGTCTTGGGGGCAGGGTGCTGGGCCGTGTAAGAAGTTGCTGAGACAGTTAGGGCCAGATTCGGTGGCGACACCAGATGAGCTTGTTCCTTGTATCGGGTGCCTCCTCTGCAGGGTTTGCAGTCCTTGACCCCTGCTGAGAGAGGCGGGGGGGGGGGGGGGGGATGAGTAGGGGGATGTAAGAGACTGCGTGTTGGGAGAGGTTTTTCATCCTCAAAATGAGCAATAAAGCGAGCAAGACCGGGTCTGGAAGCAATTGAGCAGTTGTTACTGATCTCATGACACATCATCAAGGGACCGCGTGTGCGCCCAGGACTCTTGCTGTGCCTCTCCTCTGGTCTCCAGGAGAAGCAATTTACACAATAGTTCTGTCCCCAAACCATTTCCATGTGTAACGGGAGTTTTATGAGGCCCTTAGGAGGGCTTCTATTCTTCTGATTCTTGGGAAGTGTTGACCCTTCAAAGGTTTTTTAAAACTCGAGGAGAGGTCGGGGTCTCTTCAGTTATTTTTAATGCAGCGAAGGAGACTCAGTCAGACTTTGTGCGGCCAGTGATCTGTGTCCCTGTCAATCATCTCCAGGGCTCCCCGTCACTGTCGAGATTTTACATTTACTAATGTCAGGGCAAGCCTACCTCTTGGGTCCCATAAAAATGGGGAAATTTAAAAATCTCAATTGTAAAATTTTGAGCGGAACCTTTTTAGTCTACGACCGTGAGGCCCCCCCCAAAGTACATTGTAACAGGGTTGAGTGATGCGCATCCCACTTCTGTTATGTGCTAGATAATGGGGGACCAGAGCACACCTGTAGTTCTTTCCCGAAGATGGAAAATGGAGCATGACACTTTAGGCATCTTTCCTAATAAGCCAGATCCAGCATCCACAAACAGAGCCTGGGGTTGCTGATGGTTCTAGGTAAACTTATAGTTTTTGTCAGGCCTCTGTAGCCAAAACAGCTACTGTGAGTAAGGCTCAGCTCTAGCTACTGTGAGTAAGGCTCAGCTCTTGGTTTCTTACTTCTTGCCATGACAACATCATCCAGGTATGTCCAAAAGTATTTCTCAATTCACAGAGATTAAGTAGGGCTTCCAAAAATAGCCTCTCAGGGACAGATAGTTTGCATTCTAAAAAAAAAAAACAAAAGTAGGTAGGAGGGTGAGTGGGTGAACCATGGGCAGAAGGGCAATGGTGGGAACTATTCCTCTAAAAGTAGTAGAGTCCCCACTTTAAAAGATGGTGTGCTTAGCCAGGTGTGGTAGCACACACCTGTGATCCCAGCACTCTGGGAGGCAGAGGCCAGCCTGGTCTACAAATAGAGTCCAGGACAGCCAAGGCTACACAGAGAAAACCTGTCTCAAGAAACAAAAACGAAACAAAATATTACAAGGGTGATCAGAAATGTCAGAATCAGGCATAAGATTGCACATCTTTAATCCTGGCACTGCAGCAGAGTTAAAGATCAGCTTGGTCTGCATGACAAATTCCAGACCAGCCAGGCCTACATAGTAAGACCCTGTCTGTTTAAAAAATGTATTTGTTTGTTTATTTAATTTTGTGTGTGTACGTGCCTTTGTATATGTATGCGCATTGGATTCCTTGGAACTGGAGTTACAGATAGTTGTGAGCTGACATGTGGGTGCTGGGAATCAAACCTGGGTCCTCTGCAAGAGCAGTGAGCGCTCTTAACCACTGAGTCATCTCTCCAGCCACTAGAGTTACCCTGACTTTTCAAAAATATGCCCTGCTGTTCTTAAAGATTCTTTCCTTCCTTCCTTCCTTCCTTCCTTCCTTCCTTCCTTCCTTCCTTCCTTCCTTCCTTCCTTCCTTCTTTCATGTTGCTGTTTGTTTTTCGAGAGACAAGGTTTCTTTGTGTAGACTTCCTGAAACTAGATCTGTAGACCAGACTGGCCTCAAACCCACAGAGATCCACATGCTTCTGCCTCTCTGGTGCTGGAATTAAAGGTATATGCCACCACCAGCCAGTACTCTTATAGATTTCTTTAGAGATTTATTTTCACACTCAAAATCTGTAGCCTGATGATTATTCTGAGGCTTTGGTCACTGCTATGTCGTCTATGGTTGCATTGAAATTTACATATTTTATAAATATTGTATTACATTTATTACATATACTATGGTGTTTTAGGGAGGCTCTGTGTGTGTGTGTGTGTGTGTGTGTGTGTGTGTGTGTGTGTGTGTGT
>NW_026596064.1:13166655-13191283 GCF_907164565.1 Psammomys obesus
TGTGTGTGTGTGTGTGTGTGTGTGTGTGTGTGTGTGTGTGTGTGTGTGGTGTGGGTTTTGCTTGTGTTGTTTTTTTAAGATAGGCTCTCACCACGTGGCTGGCCTGGAACTCACAGAGCCCTGCCTGCCTCTGCCTCCCAGGTGCCAGGATTAAATGCGTGCACCACTCTATCTAGACCCCATAGCTTGTGACGGGACCAACCCACATGCTTCCATGACAAATTCTTGAAGAGCACCTTGTCAGTGAACCAAGATTAATCCCCAAAGGGCCTTTGGGCTTCATGTGGAAACTCTCAGGAAAATCGGGATTGTTTCACGTGTGTAATCTTGTGTGTAGAGACTCAACTGATGGTTTTATTCAGATGCTACTGTCAAATATGAGGTTACAGGTGTGCGCACACACAGACATGTGTATGTGCTCCTTGACACACACACACACACACACACACACACACACACCTTCAAGAAAAAGGACCCTCCTTCTCCCAAAGAGAAAAAGTTAGGAACCCTGGTAGCGGTTTCCTCCATCACACAATGATCTGGGTCTCCTGTGTCCAGTCAGCCAGCCTCTAGCAGTCTGTGCGTAGGGAAAGCTGTCTGGAAAGGCAGAGCTGGGTGGTGAAAACTCACCAGGCGCCGATGAGGACGTGCCAGCGATGTCTCCCTCATTTTCTTTTAGCCATGCTGCTACCCACCGTTCCGTAAGAATCTGTTACACATTGCACATCGACCGCCCCATGCCACGGTTGTTCTAGAAGCAGGGCGTGCAGTCGTGCGTGAATGGCTCAGTTTTTGTCACCTCTGGAATTTTCCACTAGGGTTGAAGACTCACAACCTTCTCCCTGTGTCTTCTGGTTAGTTCTGTGAGCTTGGAAGAGGAGAAGCCATGGGACAGGCCGCACCGAGCACCTGCTTTGCTCCGTGCTCTGAGCTCAGCTCTTGGAATGGAGTTGCTTCACTGCTTAGGCCCTATTTCCAGAGACTTCTTAGCTGGCTACTAGTGATACTGGAAAGGGAATGAGCTAATCATTGGGTCTCCCCTCACCATCTTTTCTGTCTGCTGAGCAAGGGAAGTATGCAAATGGAAGGCCTCATGCCCAGGATTCTGCCTTTGAACTGCAGGCCTCGTCCATGAGCTCATGAAGTTTGGCTGGGAAGAATGAAGCTGCATTTTAATAAGCCAAAGATGGAAATTTAGGGAGGCCGTGGGGACGCCAAAGCTTAGGTCTCTGTCAAACATCATAGGATAACGGTGTTGAAAAAATATTTCCACTCTTGAATTTAGAAAACAAGAGACCTCTGGTGGTGGAAACAGCTATTCCTGATGCACTTTCCTTCTCTGTCTCAGGCATTGAGCCAGCGTTTTTGTTTTGGTCCTGATTTGGGGTACTCCAGTACACTCAATGATTGGCAGGGCCAGGGCACACGTGAGGGTGCTTGTGTCCTTTGAATGTTCCCCTTCTCTTTCTGGGGCACATTCCGGGGTGCCATTGTCCTCCAAGCTCATCCACAACCCTACCCCACCAAATCCTTCAGAGGAGCTCAACAGTACCCCATGCTGAAGAAAGTCCTAGACCGGTGCTCCTTGAGACCACGGAGCTAGCTGACCTTAGGCGGCAGGCAGCAGGCATAATAATGCAAGGAGACAATTTTAAAACATTTTGTACAGGGCTGGAGAGATGGCTCCGGTCCTCCACTGTGGAGGACCTGGCTTTGGTTCCTGGCACCCATCTGGCAACTAATTAAATTGTCTGTAACTCTAGGAGGGCCCCTATGCCATCTTCTGGCCTCCTTGGGTACCAAGCATGTGCACATACATACATGCAGGCAAAACACTCATACATGTAAAATAAATTTAAAGTTTAAGCACTTCTTATGACATGGAGATTGTTTCCTTGGAAAGAGATGAATATTAGTGTTTTGCATTCATCAGTGGTAAGCATTAAGGAAGAGGGTGCTGTTTTTAACAAAATCTCAATCATTCGATTTTTTTTCAGTAGAGACTTGGGAGCCAGATTAGGGTGAAAAACTGCTAGCTCAGAGTAGCAGAGAAAGCACCCAGCTGACCTTCCTCCTCAGCCAACATCCCCAAAAGAAACTCTCTCCATGCTGTTTTTAAAAACTCCTCAAACTCAGTGTCAGTGTCTCTCCCTTCTACTTCCTGGGCATCTCTCTTTTCTTCCTCCCTTCCTCCTGACTTCCTTGTACTCTCTCTGTTTTGTTTGTTTTTTTGTTTTGTTTTGTTTTTTCTGTGTTCACTCCCTGTCACCTGGGTGCTTTCTCCTGACTTCATATAACGGTTGACTTTATATAATCCTCTTTACAAGCAGAGAGCTCTTGGATTAAAGGTGTGTGCTAGGGCTGAGCCACACCACAACTAGAAACATGTTTTTCCAATAAAACAACACAATCTCGGGTTCAGGGTGTGATCAAGTATCCTGCAACAAGAGGGGGTTTGTTTGCTCGTTTGTTTCGCATCACATGCCTTCTCTAATAATACCAGACACACATAGTAGGTCAGTATATATTATCTACTTTGAAGAAACTGAGGCCCAGAACTAAAGTTCTAGACTAAAGTTCCTCAAAATTAAAAAAAAAAAAAAAAGTTTTGAAGAGGTCTTGCTATGTTGTTCAGGCTGGTTTCTACCTACTGGGCTCAAACAATCTTCTTGCCTTAGCCTCTAGACTAGCTGGGAGGTGTGTACCATCCTGTCTTACCTGCTCCATAAGAGTTTTGACTATAGGTTCAAACCAGAAGAGCCTTGTACTGCCTTTTGCATTGTGGCCGTTTCTTCCATGGTTGCCTTATTTCAACTAATTTGTGCCTTTGCCCAAACCTGGATCCCTTGTTCAGCCCTCGGTACCATCACCGTAGCATTTAGCCCACATTTCAAAGTCTTTACTAGTCGGTCTTTATATCTTGGTCAAGATTTTAGGAACTGTTTTATCTGTTTTTCTAAATAAGTCTCTCTTGAGTTAGATTCCATCAGTCACGGCCGTCTTTCCCCCCCTGCATCAGGCATGATTCACTAGGATCATGGACATAACGAAGGCCAGGAAGGGAACAGTATTCTTTGGGAGGGCCCTGTGGCTATTGACAAGGGAGTCTTAGCTTCCAGTACAGTGTTGGGAGAGCAAAGTGACGTGGGAATTTGCAGACACTTGGCTTAAAGCAGTGCCGCCCAGTTTTATGTCATAACGATCGCAGTTTGCTCCTCAGGCACAGACCTGTGGTCCAGACACATGAAAGGCAGAGGGTGAGAGCCACGCCTGTGGGGAAACATTTTCAGTTGGCTGTTCTGTCAGTAGTAAGCCAAGGGCAGAGGAGTAGCAGGTGCAGAGGCCAAGAAAGCATCACTGTGTGACTGCCAGATGATGTGCGTGCTGGGAGATTGGAGCATCGTACAGGTACACAGCCAGGGTGCAGAGCCTCTGACTTCTGTTTGACCACGACTGTGGGAAAGGAAGGAGAACCCTTAGTTCTCTTCTTTGTGGTAACCCCAAAGCCTCTGGGATTCATGGATGTTGGTTGATAAAAGTCTGTAGATCAGTGACACCTGGTATGTTGTACTGTCACTTAATATTCGTTGTTGGGTGTCTTCCCCCAGGACTTGAGATCTGGAAACCATGCTAGGCACTGGGCCCAAACAAACACAAGTTTGATTTGGTGTGGATTTGTGGGCTCATGGGGTAAGGCACACAAACAGACAAAGTATTAGGCTCTTGGACTTTTGTGGGTCAGTGTTTCACTGTAGATCACTTGCTGGCCTGGAATACGCTATGTAGACCAGGCTGGCCTCCAAGCTGTGTCAATTCTCCTGCCTCTCTCAACTGAGAATGTAGAAATATGCTACCATGCCTAACTCCAGTCAGCTTCCAAATGTATGCCAGTCTGAAGGGAGGAAGGGAAACTAGGAGGGAGGGAGAAAAGAGAATGAAAGACGTCGGAAAGGAAAAACAAACTGCTCCATCAGGCTCTTTGTTCACTAGCAGCTCATCTTTTCCTTGTTCACAGTCATGTTTCTCGGGACAGCTGTCTGCGTGCGGCAGCATCTTCATTGGTCACCTTCCCTCAGTCCCGTTTGAACTCATCCCACATTTCCTTCACCAGTGTCCTAGCAATTCTCTCTTCCTGCCCTTGGTCCCTAGCCAACTGCCAGGGTTGGAGTTGTTCACCTGCTCACCCCTTTCCCTCTAGGGTTTACCCTCTGGGATACCTTCAACAACCCTAGATTGCTCAACTGCTCACACTCTCTCCCTCACAGACCCTTACTCTAGCATGTCCCCAAGCTGAACTCTGTTCTTCCTCCCAGAGTGGCTCTCCCTGATGTCTTCGCCTCCCTTTCGGTTCATTCGATGCTGGGAGGCAGAGGCCTAGAAACTACCATGGATCCTGCCTTCTTTCCAACATCACCATCCATCTGCCACTGATCTTTTCCACTCCTCTGAAGCCTGTCATTTCTCCACCTCTGCTCCTGCTATCCCAATCCGCACCGCAGCCGGAGTGATGGTTTCAAAACGAGACTCTGCCCACGTCCTGACTCGCTGAGTCAGGGAGCACGGCTGGAGAGTTGGCTCAATGGTTAGGAGCACTGGCTGCTCTTCCAGAGGACCTGGGTTCAGTTCCCAGCACCCACGTGGCAGCTCACAACTGTCTATAACTCCAGTTCCCAGGGATCTGACACCTTCACACACACATACAGGCAGGCAGAGCACCGGTGTACATAAAATTACTAAGTCATCTTAAGAAAGAAAGAGGAGCAGGTGCAGGGACTCCAGGAGGAGCAGAGGGAGTCAGACCCTGGGCTTCCTTGCAGGTTTTGTGTGCTATGGAAATGCAGATGTTATTGTCTGAGGAGGAGGAGCCACTGGCAGCAGAAGTGGAGGTAGTTGAACTGCCTGGTTCATAGTGCAGCTGAGGTCACTGAGAGTGTCTTGGAAGCAGGAACAGAAAAGGAATGAGACCTGCCTGGGAGGGGCCGTGGTACTCCAGGAAGCTCAGGTCCTGGAGCTCCTGCCAGGTCCTACGCAAACACTCCGCAACCCTACCCTTGGGCTCCTCTAGGCTACTACCTGTTGTGTCTTGCAACTTCAGAGGCCCCTCTGAACCCCTGCTAACTTCTACCCCAGATGCTCTCCCTCCTCCACTCTCAGGCTTCACTGAAGCCCGCCCCAGCCTCCTGGCCCCAGGCACACATCGGTAGCAGCTGTGGTGGGAGGAACCAAGTCTAACCCTGCTCGGCAGAGAAGATAAGGGAGGCCAAGGCTGACTAATCCTTCCGATGAAATGACCTGGGCTTGTGCGTGCGGCCCCATCATCTTCTGGATATCCTATCGTGAGTCCCCTTAGGCTTTTATCAGTCATGATGCACTCCCCAGAGAGGAGGTGCATAATAGCTAGAAATACAGACTCCTGTGCTGAGTACAGTGGTGCATGGTTTTTGTTTGTTTGTTGTTTTCCTCGACAGGGTTTCTCTCTGTAGCCTTGGCTGTCCTGGACTCCCTTTGTAGACCAGGCTGGCCTCGCACTCACAGGAACCCGCCTGCCTCTGCCTCTGCCTCCAGAGTGCTGGGATTATAGGTGCGCACCATGGCGCCCGGTGGTGGTGGTGGTAAATGTTTTTAATCCCAGTACTTGAGAGTTGGATATCTGTAAGCTCCAGGCCAGAACAAACAAAATGTCTACACTCCTGTAGCCAAGTGTCCGCCCGCTGACCTATATCCCAGAGCCAGAGCACAGACTCTGGAGTCAGGCACATGTGGCCCACATCCCTGCCATGGCTGTGTAGCTTTGGTGAACTGCCTCTCTTTTTCATTTCCCACACCTGTTAAAAATTAAGATGATAACTGCATTCCCTGCACGGAGTGATTGGGTAGACTAAGGTGATCTGTGTGCATTGCTTAGAGTGGTGTCTAGCTGTGTTGGTTTTCCACTGCAGTGACAAAATGTTTGAGAAATTCAATATAAGAAAAGAAAAGAGGGGGTGGGGGGGCATGGTTTCAGGTTGATTCCTTGTCTCCTGTGTTGATTCAGCTTGAGGGGCTTCAGACCTCATCACGGCTGGGAGCAGAAAAAAGGAAGGGCCAAGGGCCCAATATCCCCTTCAGGGGCATACCCTCAGTGACTTCGCTCCCTTCCGCTAGGCCCCACACTGTCGCAGTTGTGCAACCCTAGAGAACAAGCCTTAAACACAATCACCTTTGGGAGGTAGTCCAGGCCCCGGTGTAGCACTGGCCCATTGCCAGTGTCCTGTCACTTTCTCTGAGGATGGCCAGATCTAAGTGGGATTAAATGTCAAAGCAAACCGCCCATCTTTCTTTTGCGTGTTCACAAAGCCCCACCCCCACCCCCGCCCCCCGCAAGGTAGATAGGCCTCTCTGTTACTGTGGAAGGTACTAGTCTGGCCAGAATCGGCAAGTGGGTGCTGAGATCGCCAAGGGGATGGGGTGGAGCCCTCCAGTTTAGCTGGGTTTCAGGGGCGGGACTGGCGAGGATGATGCTGAGCTAAGCTCTCTCCCTGCTGCTGGCTTAAACCTGCTGCTCTGTGCTTCCCTGTGGGAGGGGCTGCCCTGAGCTCAGGAGTTCCTGGTGAAGAGACACTGTTGCCAGCAGTGTATCTTGTTGCCGCTGAGAGCCCGGTGAGGGAGCTGAGAACACCCCAGCATCTCAGAAGTCCTTTGTCTGGGCTCTTTGTGTAACTAATTCTGTGTACCAGGAGGAAGTGTCAAACAGTGGAGTAAGGTCAGCGTAGAAGACACCCTGGCCAACCAGGGACACATGAGGACAGCGAGGCTCCATCACATAACTCTAGCCAGTTTGTCACCAGAGAACCAGGAATGGCGTGTCTCCAGAGGGATTGCCCCCTCTTCAAAGTCCCAGACAGAGTCCTGGGTGTGTGTCTGGGCACAGAGTCAGTCCACTTGTGAAGGCTGTACAGCCTGGCATCAGAGTGACCGGGATGCCTGAGTGCGGAGGCCTCCCGCTCCCCCTTCCCACAGACACAAGGACAGAGACTGTGGGCCCTGGCCCAGGGAGCTGTGGAACATGGACAGACAGACACACGCACGCACAGCACAGAAAGCTGGCTTGGGGTGTTGCAGGGTGACACTGCTGTCATCATGGTTCCCTTTTCTCATTACTGCCATTGGAGAGCACCACCTCTGCCCAGGGTTTCATCAGATGTCTAGAACAGATGTGAGGCTGGACTTGAGGTACCGCGGAAGTTATCCCAATGCTCCAAGTCCTCCAGCTCACAGACTCCCTCCATTTCTTTAACTGCTTCCTGTTCATGTGGTCTTTTCTGAGGCTGAGGGAGATGGGGGGGGGGTTGAAAGTTGAGGCTCAGCTGTGACTTGAAGAGTGGGAAGATGACCTCGACCTTGGGGCTGTGAGGAGAGAGGAGGCACAGCCACAGGGGAGGAGGAGGTGTATATACACAGGAGGGTGAGCTGTCGGGGTGGGGGTGGGGTAGGAGGAACTCGAAGAGAAGGGAAGCGCCCTTCCAGGCTGAGGGCCACCTACCCTTCAGCCTTCCCACAGCTAGAATGCCTTCCCGAGGGGAGGGAGCCATTGGGTTCTAGACAGGAGCTGGTTCGGAAATATCTGTGGAGGGATGATCTGTGCCCAAGGATGTGACTTCTGCCTGCTTGAGACTCTTTGGAGTCGAACATAGGAAGATGAAGACCATCAAGCTGGCCCCTTTCTTCCAAGGCCACTATCTTCCAGGCTCTCAGGAGCCCAGTCTGTGGTGAGGTAGAGTGGGCGCCTCCTGGGCCTGCAGCTGGAGGACTGAGGCCGGCAGACTTCTTTGCTGACTCAAAGTGCACGCGTGTATTCAGGTTTGAATGTGCCGGTGTTGGGGGCACCAGGGAGCTCCCCAGGCAGGTGCTCAGCGGGCCTTTGGGTAGTCAGCTACTACTGGGTGTGGATTGGGTAATCTGTGGGAACTCACAGCTTTGGAGGCCTTCGGTCAGGTTGACACGAAGGCCCCTAATGATAGGTAGGCTCACCTCACTGGACTACCTAGTGAGGAGACGTTTCTATCAGCTTCACCTAGAAATAAGGAGCCCAAGACATGAGTGCCTACAGATCAGGGTACAGGCTAGAAGCCGGTTCCAGAATCCTGCTGACCACTGCCTCAGGATCTCGATGTTTCATAGTGTCTCAGGATCTCGATGTTTCATAGTGTCCCGGCCCTGTCTCCCACTTGTCTTCTATGGACAACCTCAGCCTTATATGGAAGCTCACCCTTGCTTGTCCTGAGATGTTTCTGTGAGCGGAGAGAGGGGCAGGGGAGGCTGAGCAGTGCCTCCTCTCTGCCTGGGAATGTCTACAGTCCTCAGTTCTCCGTTCTCTCTATTCCTTTCCCTCCTTCAAGGAGATGCTGCTAGCTTCTGGGTCCTCTACGGTTCCTGTCACTGACAGTCCTGTTTCCTCAAGTCCTTAGTGCCTCCCTCCACAGCTCTCCCTTCAGTCCACCCCCACTGTTTGGGGCAGGCACTTCTGTCCTTCATTTCCGGGGGCTTTCCTTGCACAAGGGCAAGTATTATTTGTGGATTGCCACAAAGTGTTATTTTTACTGACAGGAAAGAAAACACATTCCAAGGTCACACAGTGCACAGGAAGGATTTGAACTTGGTCCAGCTCAAACCCCTTTGCTTTCCATGATCCACTCTCATGATCTTCAGCCCAGCTCCACCTCTCTGGGCATCTCACAAAGGCACAGCCTTGGCCTCTGTCATCTTCTGTCCCGCCTGTCTGTGGTTCCTTCAGAGTTTCACACCTGTATGTCTCCCCAAACGGGTTTCCTGAACCTTCCTTTTTCAGAAGGCTGCTCTACAATCCTCATGCTTGCTTCGCATCCCATCCTATCCAGCTTGCCCGTGGGAGATGTCTGTGCTCACAGTCCCACATCCTTGCCTGCTCCATGCTCTCCTGTCCTCATCTCCCCGAAGCATTAATGCTGGCTCCCTCTAGCTGGCTCCTTCCAGGTCACTGGCTCCCCAACTCCCACCCAGGCCTCTCTGAATAGCCAATATTCTGCTTGGTAAAAAAGAGGCAGGAGGGAGACTTGGCTCCCAGCCCACACAGGCACCGTTTTGTGAACTTCTGAAATTCTGTATAGCCAGGGGCATTTACAACCTCCTGTCCATTTAGCCGCCAATCATTCCGACAAAGGAGGTGCTGATCGTAAGTTACACGGGTGTGCTTTCACTTTCACGGCAGTGCTTTCACTTTCCTTAAGCATACCCTCTCTGTGCACGATGAAGACATATTTACTATTTACGTCTGCATGATACTAAACAGGCATCATTGAATGCCGTGCCCTCTGTTCCAACAGCATTGTCATTTGGCCTGATTTTGATGAAGAGGCCTCACTTTAAGTCCTCTGGGCCCTGTAATGCTGGTAATGGATGGTTATTGATCCCGGGAGCAGTGGCCAAATGCCCCCTGTCATTTTACTATTCCTAAGCTAGGGGAGGGCAAAGCTGTGTGGATACTAAGATGCTGAAGATGTCTAAGATCAGACATTCGAATAAGGATACAATGTTATCAGACCTGTAGGGCTTCTGCTGGTTACACTTTCTGAAGGACCTTGGAAGACTAAGCCAAGAAAGCAAGTCTCCCAACTGCCACCCGTTACCAGTTAACATACTTTGCAGTACTATGTTGTGGGCTCTGGGGCTCAGCCCACCTCCCTGAGAAAGATCCCTGTTACTAGTCAGGAACAACAGTCCTGAAGTGTGAAGGAAGACACAGTGCAGGGGCCGTGTCTTCATCTAAGTGCTTTCAGCCTTTTCTGGGCTGCTGGGGATGGAAGCCAGTGAGTGCCCTGTGCATGTTGGGCAAGGGCTGTGCCACTAACACCCCCCCCCCCCCCAGCTCTTCTGCTGTCTTTAAAAAGCAGCGAGCAGCCACGTGGTCACCGAACTATAACTGTTAAAGTCTCCGCTGGGGACAAGAATCCCTTCAGGACGTGAGTGCTGGTGGCCTCCACAGTGTTCCCGAGCACAGGCCTTGGCTATCCTTTCTCATTTGGCTTTCTTGTCGTTTGCTTTGGAATCCTCCAATGTTGGAAGCCAAAAAGCCACATGTGGAGGTTTTCTGTGTCTCCCAGTCCTTTTCCCTGGGTAGGCTAGGCTCACGACACACTGCTTTATCTGCCTGTCATGTCCACACTGCATTGTGGGTAGGGGGTGCTTTAGGGACATGCTGCGTCTCTGGTGAGTCTCGTGCCCCACAAGAGCCCACGGCGGCCTCTCATGTACCACTGCCTCCCACTGTCTCTTGCCCTGGATTCTCTTGCTCTCTGGATCTGGAGCCCACTCAGCCATAGTAGCCTTGGGCTGGGCGTTTGGAACTCCGGGATCCGCAGGGTATCAGATGTGCTCCCAGGCAAATGGGGTTTCCTTGCTGTTCTGCCACAACGGTGGGGAGCACAGAGCTCCAGGCACCTCTGCTGAGTATGCCTGTTTTGTTGTTGTTGTCTTTTTTTAAAAAATGTATTTATTTACATTGGTATTCGCCCCTATGCCTATGTGAGGGTGTCAGATCCACT
Organism: Psammomys obesus; assembly: GCF_907164565.1. Lineage (NCBI taxonomy): Eukaryota > Metazoa > Chordata > Mammalia > Rodentia > Muridae > Psammomys > Psammomys obesus. The sequence continues at coordinate 13,177,215 of NW_026596064.1, forward strand.
GGAACTAGAGTTATGGACAGTTGCAAGCTGCTGTATGCTGGGATTTGAACCTGGGTCCTTTGGGAGAATAGCCAATGCTTTAGCCACTGAGCCATCTCTCCAGCCTCAAGCATGCCCATTCTACAGCGAGAAGACCTTTGCATGTAGATGCTCCATCATCAGAAAAATCAAGGCTTCCTTCGCTTCAGCACACCCGCTGCATCCTAAGCCCACCCATGGGGTAATGGACGCCTCCAAAACTTTGATTCTTTGGGATATTGTTTGAAATTACACGTGGACCCTTCTTACAGTGCTGCCAGCGTCAGGAAGGAGCCTACACCTCAGGAAAACAGCTTCTCGTGCTGGGAAGTCTGGCACCTTCTGCGGCTCCTTCGCCCTTGCTTTCTGGAGGGTTGTGATGGGTGGAGAGCACCAGGGCCATGGTGTATCATTGTTCTCTGGCCGAGCCTGGTGGTACATCAGCTGCTTGGGAAATTGAGGTGGGAGGGTCAGGACTCCAAGGCCTTCCTGGACTGTAGTATGAATTCAAGGCAGTTTGGGCAACCTGGTAAAAGCTTGTCTCTGAGCAGAAAGTGAAAAACGATACTTAGCCCCTAACGTAGACTCTAAGATTCATTTTTAAAAAATATACATGATGAATGGATAGACATGATAAAGCCACACCAGGTACCAGCTGGCAGAGTATGGGTAAGGGTATGTGCCTACTCCATAGTCTTTTCCTTTTCTGCAGGTCTCCTGTAATGAAATGTTGGGCGAGGTTGCCTTTAGCCGTGAACTGCTTTAATTTAAGCCAGGCTCTTGACCAACACTGCCCCTGTGGAGGGAGTGAGGGGGGTTGTGTGTGTCGGATCCATTTCGTCTTTGAAGACTCCTGTGGGGCTCTGCCGTTGCTCAGGTCTGGAAGTAGCGCCAGTCACATGCTGATGGTGAGACAGAGGTCATCCTGAATCCCATATGCCTGTGACCTTGTACGGGCGCCTTCCTGTGGCAGCCACATGGCGTGCCAGCTCCTACGTAGTGTGAGCTGCATTTCTCAGCCTCCTCTTGGCCTGCCTGGCATTCTTCCCTTCCCAGAGGCCTGGCCATATGCCTCAGCGCTGCCTGTGAAATGCTCTGTGGCTTGGAGCCCCAGGGCGAGTGAAGAGACTGTCCTGTGACAGAAGGTTAGGGCACAGGGACACTCCAGATGGCCCATGTCTCCCCACACCCCATGTCCCTTACAGGTTGTGACACATGAGCCGGAGAGGAAGAGGGCCAGGAAGTTGAGGGCTGTGATTCCCTTATAGTCCTTAGTCTCTATTGTGGGCCAAATTCGTTAGTGCCCACGAGCATGCTGGGATCCAGAGTCAGAATAACTTGACTCCAAAGTGGAGTGAAGTCCCTGAGCTCCACTGTGACCCAAAGCTGGGCTCTCCAAGTCTTGCACTCACCTATGGATGGGGTACATGCAAACACCTGGTTTTCTTGATGATGTCAGCCTTAGCAGCAGGATGCCAAGGAGGAAGATGTGCTATTAACAGTCAGCTTTTTAAAAACTGAGAGAGCTCAGTGGGTAAGAGCACTCGCTGCTCTTAGAGAATAACAGAGTTCAGTTCCCAGCACCCACTCCAGGGTGCTCACAACAACCTGTTAAAGTCCAGCTCTGAGGGCTGCGGCACCCTGTTCCAGATCAGCGGACTCCCATCCGAGTGCGTATGTAATGTCCCACAGAGACACGCAAATATCGATAACTTTGGGGAGAGTGAGCCATTTATAGCACTGGAAAGTTGAGATTCCCAGAGGACACAGTTGCCACGGATTTCAGGGCACCCACGTTGTGCCCAGCAGGTAATCACACGGACCCCCACTCAGTGATGACACTGTCCTCAACGCCTGCAGAACCTTAAGGCGATGCTCTACAATACCAGACAATGGTCTACGATAGTCGTGTTTCTTGTTTTGAGTGAGTGCATTTGCTAGGCATCTAGCAAGCAAAGGAACAGGCAGCAAGTCCCGGATAGACAGGAAAAAACATCGTCAAATTGGGCACTTCCGCCGTTCAACAGAGATGACCTGAGGAGCAAACCTCATCAAATCTGGTGCTTATAACATCCACCTCCCGCCCCCACCCCAACCCCGCTGGGGAAGCCCTGTTGAGACCGATTGCTGGGGTTCCCCACCGAGAGTGCTTTTTGTGGGTTATGTGAGTTCCTCCTTCCCACTGCAGGCATTTTTATACCGTGGGGCAAACAGTAGACCTCTGTTGGAGATGGTCTGCCTTCCAGCTGTTCTCAAGCCGTGTCTGTAATACCCTTAGCTGTTTGCTGACATGGGGCCAGGGGAGCCAGCTTGCTCAGGACACTTTCGGAGGACATTTGAAGCGCACGTGCTCAGAGTCCGCTCTTTTGAAAGCACATGACAGTTTGCCAGTATAATTTAATTCCTATTACACCTCCTCCCTCTCGGGCAGGGGACAGGATCCATCCAGCATGGAGAACCAGGTTGTCCCCAGTAGCGTCTCACGATGGCCAAGCCTGCTGTATCAGTTTCATCTCTCAAGATTCTGTCTTTGTTTTTTTTTTTTTTTTTTTGGGGGGGGGGGTCATTGAGACAGGGTTTCTCTGCAGCCCTGGCTGTCCTGGAACTCACTCTATAGACTAGGCTGGCCTCAGACTCAAAGATCTACCTGACTCTGGCTCCCAAGAGCTGGGTGCCAACCCCTGCGTTGAGGGTTACTGTGAGAATGAGCGGAGCCAACCGTACCACGGTCAGTGCCAGACATGAATACAAGAATGAGTACTTTGGTGCCAGTGAGGGCTGAGGCTCCACAGCCCCCTCCCTGCTTCCCCCTGTCACCCCCCAGCCCCCGCCCCAGGATGGCAGGGCCTTAGAGCCAGAAGTCAGCATCTCCCTAGGACTCAGGAAGCATGACTGTTCCTGGTTGTGCTTGGGCCTGTAACAAATCACCATATGTTTTGTGCATTCGAGCCATCTGGATCTATTCTTTCTGAGCGCTGGAGGTCAGAGGTCAGAGTTTGTTTCCTCTGGCTGAAGTCAGGGTGCCTGCGAGGTTGTACTCCCCCACGCTCCTGGAGGCATTAGGATTGCCCAGCTTCTGGTGTTCCTTGCATTGCTTAGCTATCTTGAAAGCCAGCCACAGTGTATTGCTCCTGTTGTCCCCTGGCAACCTTCTGTCGTCATCCCCCAAGCTCCTGCTTGTGTTGTGAGGACCTTATCGCTAGGTTTAGGGCCCAACTGGGCGGTCTGGAAGAGGCGCCTTTGCTTCATCTCATCTGCAGTTTTGCCTTTCTGTAGTAACAGCTCCTGGAGTAGACACAATGGAGGACTATTTTCACGCATCTATTGAATCAGGAAGCTTTTCTGGATTTGTGTCATGACTTGGCCAGGGTCTGGACCAATCGAAGCACCAGTCCAGACCCTGCCAGGTCATGCATATTATTCTGTGGCACCACCAGTCCCTCTCTGGCTCTGAGGAAAAGTCAGTGCCCCATTCTCTGTGGGATTCCTCACCCTGGTACATGGCAGGCACTGGGGAGTTGAGGGGGCGGGGAGTTCCCTGTGTTGATATATAAAAGCCAGCAGGTCCTGACTGATGCGTGCGTGTGTCCTTTTAGGCCATGGCGAGTGTCACTGCGGAGAATGCAAGTGCCATGCAGGTTACATTGGGGACAATTGTAACTGCTCAACAGACATCAGCATGTGCCGGGGCAAGGACGGGCAGATCTGCAGTGACCGAGGCCGCTGCGTCTGTGGGCAGTGCCAGTGTACAGAGCCTGGAGCCTTTGGGGAGATGTGTGAGAAATGCCCAACCTGCCCAGATGCTTGCAGCTCCAAGAGGTGAGGCTCTGCTCCCCCCCCCACCCCCGCCAAGCCCCAGACCTGTCCTTCACCAGGCAGCCCTCCCCAGCCGGCCTCTCATGCCTGCCATCCAACCTCCCAGCTGCTGAACAAAACCTGTGCTAACAGTCCCCAAAATACCAGCTGTGAGATGCTGGTGTTGGTGGTTGTGGGGGAAGGAATTGGGGGATCAGTGGAAGAAAAGTCAAACAGTCCAGAAAAAAAAAATTTGCTCATCAATCCGTTCTAAGCCAGTGTAGAGATAGATGGAGGAGAGGCAGTTGGATGAGATGGAACCGTTGCTGACTCCAGCCAAAGCAGTGCCTTCTCAGAGCCTTGAGCGAGCTGCAGTTTGTTTCCAAAGGGGAATGTAGTGTGCGACCTTGCCCCACATGACTTTGATCCTCCACAGAGCATCTCCCAAACAATGCATCCCAGACCAGGCCTGTGGGAACCGCTGCATTCAACAAAACGTAATCAGAAGGCCAATAGGATGGAAAGGAGCCGACCTACATAGCGACGCCCGAAGCAGTCGCAGGGGCTTTTGCGTTTTTCTGCTCTATTTGTGCTGATAACAGAGCAGGGCCGAATGTAGAGATTGCCTAGGCTGCAGACACTGGCCCAGCCCAGGGCCAGGCCACACAGCCCGATGGCCATCCCGGGCTCCACTCCTCACGCTGGCAGAATGCAGGAGTCAAGCCATGCTGCTCCCCGGAGCACAGGCCTGACATCGGCTGTCCAAACCTGCTGGATAACAGTTGTGTCACCCTCGGTACGGAGGAGCCAGGCAGGGGGGGAAGCCAGGCACCAAGCAGAAACAAGCGGCTGTACAGGCCGCGTTACTCTTTGGCGAAGGAGCGCAAGTGTGTGATTTTTCTTCTGGCAGATTTCCCTGCAAACGTCTGGCCAGGCTGATAATGAAGTGAGTTCATGCTCGCAGGGCCGGCAATTGCTGCTGGTCAGCTGTGCTCGGAAGCCTTCGGAATAGCCTGACCCTCCCTGGCCGTGTGCCACAGACAAGCCTGGGCGCGGCCAACTGAACCTGCCCGAAGATTGAGAGACGAGATAGGCAGGGAGTAGCCCAGACAGCACGCCCGCCCGTGTGAGTGAACTCATGGCCCTCCCCAGTCAGCATGTTGTGACCAAGAGACTCCCACCCTCCAGCCCCCACAGCTCCCAGAAGACCCTGGTGAGCCTTACTCCCACTTCTTAGGACAGGACACGGAGCTCCTCTGCACTCCTAGGGAGCCTCGGGCAATGTAGGCTTGTCCTGAGCAGTTAAAGGGCCTCAGGGAAAAACAGCCCTTGCTTTAAATGAAGCACTTTGGTGAAGCCCAGAGATAAAGACTGGCCCTTCTCCTTTACCCCTGGACCACAACGACCTTCTGTCTCTTTTATCGCCTAATGGAAACTTTTGTGTTTTGGTTTTTTTTTTTTTTTTTTTTTTTTTCTTTTTTACCAAGTTCTTTTGATAATGAAATTTTAGGCCATTTTCCCTACTTGCTGTTTTCTGAGAGGCCCTGAATACTTCAGTCCTTCGCCCTTTGTGTTCTAGAACTAATCAAACACATCCTTCGCTTTGGTGAGGCCGCACTCGGCTCCAGCTGATTTTAATTAACGTGCCTTGCCCAAAAAAAAAAAAAAAAAAAATCTCCGTGATCAGCTGGTTTCTTTAAAGGAGCAGACATGCTGAGTTTCCCCCAGCCGAGCTGGAGGAAGGGGGCTCAGTTGTAGGCTGCTGTATTCACGTGGGTTGTTGGAGGGCGACCTAGAGCTGGGAGCTGTGTGTGACCTGGAGCTGTAGTGATACAGCAGGGAGTCTGGAGGAGCTGTGGTTCCAGCCAGCTGGAAGCAGGCATCCTGTTTGCTGCTCGTGTTGATTCAGGAGGGCTGGAGGAAGGTCCAGCAAGTGTAAATGACCAAAGACGGAGCCCACCCCTTCCTGCCCCCTGGCAGAGCCTGGCTATATTGAGGGGTATGAGTGGGGCCAGACAGGACAGGCCACAGCTATGAGCCTTATTGGGAGGGGCCCTGATCTGCTTCTCTTGGGCCTCAGCTCTCTCTGTGGAGCGCTCCTACTGGGTGATGGAGCTCCCTCCTGCCCTGAGGTCCAGGTCCAGAGCTCCTGCACTGGAAATGCTAATTGAGTCAGAATGGTTATATGTGGCTTCCCTCTGCTACCAGGACGCTTTCTAGACACCCAGAACACTTTGGTTTTGACCCCCGTAGACAGGTAGGACGAGCAGGATGACCCTTGTGGCTGGGTTTTGGTGGCCTGACCCATCACTTCAGTGTCAGGGCACCTCCCCCTGTACACCTGGCTTTAGAATCTCCCCTTTCGTGTCTTTAGAACTCCAAGTGCCACATCCCCACAGACCTGAGACTGCTGCCCCCTGCCCTGCTTGGCTCTGCTCGTTCTGCTTTTCCCATGGCACCACCTTGGTCCTCCCAAGGAGGCGGGGACCCTTCCCCTCTCACAAACTTTTTGGTTTTGGCTGAGGCCTGGCCTCCCACCTGTGTCCGCAAATGCCCTATTCCGATGCAACCTCTGGAGGGAGATGATCTGGACCTGGGTTTGATAACTGCTCAACAGGGCATTCCATGTAATTAAGCATCTACACATGCTCTCAGCCCAAGGTGGGCGGTGGGCCACCGAGAGGGCTTCTTTTTGCCTCCTCATCTATTCTCTAGAGAAGGTCTCTGTCATAGAATGTACCAGCTGTAGTGTAGGCCAATTACCAGGTGAGTGGCAAGCATACCCTGAAGGATACTGGCAGGTGGACACTGTGGGGATGGGGGGGGCCCACAGTGCCCAGACAGTGGTCATCAGTCCTAGAAGTCCCACCCTGTGGTTGCCCAGGCATTGAGGCTTACTGCTAAAAGGCCCCTGGAAGAGGGCATGTTCCAGAGCCTTGTCCAGACGAGGTTGGGGTAGCTCAAGGGATCCAAGTGCTGTCCCCAGGACTTCGGAGGCTCCTCCAAGGACAAGAGTAGTTTTTATACCCTGCAACCTCTTCCGTGGAGCTGTTTGACCAGTTCACTGCAGCAGGGTGCAGATGGCTGTGGGCTTGGTTCCCCCTGTCAGGAATGGGAAGGTCTGTAGCTGGCAAATTGGCCGGTCTACCAGCTAGACCTCTAAACGCACGCATTTCTCCCTGAGACCCTGGGGCTTCCTTTTAACACCAGCAAGGTGACGGAGCACCTTGTCCCTGAGGCCTGACTGCCAGAGTGCAGCTGAGCCTGTTGGACATTAGACAGCAGCTAACAACCACATTCATTTTCTCAGAGACTGTGTAGAATGCTTGCTGCTTCACGCTGGGAAGCCTGACAACCAGACTTGCCACCACCAGTGCAAAGATGAGGTGATCACGTGGGCGGACACCATTGGTGAGTGCTCTGCATAGGCATGGACCTTGGCAGGCATCTAGGGGGTTTTCTGTTTTTGTTTTTTTGTTTTCCTCCCTGAGGAATGAAGGGTCTCAGCCTTGAGTTTTCCTTGGTGTGATTGCTGGCTCCCCAAGGGGACCTTGGGATGGGGCCCTCACACACGATTGGCAGGAATGTCATACAGAAATCAGTTTAGCTGCCTAAAAAGCTACTAATAGAATTATCACACAATCATGATCCAAAGAGTTGGGGCTGATAGATATTACAGAATGCTATTTAAAACGTCCACAGTGTGGGGGCCGGAGAGATGGCTCAGAGGTTAAGAGCACTGACTGCTCTTCCAGAAGTCATAAGTTCAATTTCCAGCAACCCCATGGTGGCTCACAACCATCTATAATGATATCTGGTGCCCTCTTCTGGCATGGAGGTGTACATGCAGACAGAACACTATGCATAATAAATAAATGTTTACAAAAAAAAAATTAAAAAAAACAAAAAACAAAGACCAAAAAAAAAGCCCACAGTAGGCAACCTCAGTTGAGTAAGAATAGGAAGTGGGGGAAGGGAGTCGAGACTGAATGCTAACACATGTGGACGGGTTTTTTTCTTTTGGGGGGGGGGAGTGGAGTTACAACACTGAGTTTCTTAAATTGGCTGCATTTTGAAATGATTAAATGGTTCCCGAGGGACTGCATATCTGAAGAGGGAAATTTCACCCCAGCCTTACCAATGCTAGCAGGCTTGCCCTCTGTCTTGACCCCTGGCTGCCGTAAACTCCTTGTCCTGGCTTCCCTCTTTGTAGACTCTTGTTCCCTCTTCCCCCAGTTTTGGTGGGCTGCTTGGTCTGACCACGGCATTGTGTATGCTGAGTCTGTTGATCCAAAGGGCATACAGTGAGTGACTACCATGTGGCCAGCCCTAAGCCAGGCTCTGGGGAATTGGGAATTCTTTGCAAACCCTCGAGTCCTTGCCTTTTGCTCTTTCCCTGGCTTGCTCTCCAGGGCCTGGCTGAGCTCCTTTCGTACGAAGCAGGTATAGTTAGGAAAGAAAAAGGGATCCCTTCCCACCTCCTACAAACAAGCTAGGCCTTTGTGCATAGCTCCTTCCTTGCCTGACCCTCCAAGGGGACTCTGCAGAGTAGAGTCCGAGCCTTCATGTGCCCCTAGGCAGGCTTGCTTTCTTTCTCTCCTTATTTATTTACCTGTTTACTTGCTTATTTGTTTATTTTCGAGGCGGGGTCTCACACTGGTAGTCCTGGCTATCCTGGAAGTCATTATGGAGACCAGGCTGGCCTCCAACTCAGAGACCCACCTGCCTCTGCCTCCTGAGTGCTGGGATTAAAGGTGTGCATCACCGCGCCCAGCCTTACTATTTTGTTTCTGTTTTTACGTAGCTCTCACTGTATATCCCAGGTTGACTTCAAGCTTTCCATCCTCCTGTCTCAGACACCCAAGTACTGGGATCATAACTGTGTGCCACGGCGTCCAGTTTTCCCTTGCGCTTTTGAAAGTAGACACCCTCGCTAAGTCTGAGGGGGCTGAGAGAAAAAGTTGGGCCTTCATGTTTGCTAGCCATACTTGTCCATCTGCTTCCTGGCTGAAGCTCCTGTTCAACCAGCTTGAAAAGACAGGAAGGGAAACACATTTAGCGTCACAGCATTAATTAGCCTTCGGTTGTGGTTTGGGATGAAGGTACCCTGGTGGCCTTTTCTCCAACCCTTTAACCTCCCAAACATCAGTCTTTTCTGGGGACCTGGTGCCTGGACAGGATAGTGACAGTGTCCACTCTGGTCAGGGGTGATGTGGGGAGCAAGAAGGGCTGTGGCAGCCAAGGAAGGTTTGTCAGGAGTGAGACCTGACATGTGCAGAGCTGCGTCTTCAATGGCCTGGCCTCTGACGGGCTCATAGTATCAGTGTTGGGTAACACCATGAAGCCAGCCTCTCCTCCCCAGAGCCTCAGCTCCCCGAGTTCCAGGAAGAGCAACCTCTTGTCCTCTTCAGTCAGCTCAGCCTTGCAGACTGGACCAGTTCCCAAAAGCAGACACTCACTCAACCCCGTTACATCCAGTTCCATTCATCCATGCCCACTCCCAACCGTTGAAGGCCTCTTTTATTTCATGTCACCACCAGCCAGCCCTTCAGAGGGTTGACAGTTCTGATGGCAGCCATATGTCCCCAAAGCAGTAAACTCAGCCCTGGGCCAGTTAAAGCCCCGCAGCCCCTTGAAGTCTCCCATCTTTTCCTGGGGTGCTTGGCTTCTGTCAGTGGTTCCGATGCTACCCAGAGAGACGCTCAGGATGTTTCTGCTTGCTTCCCTCCTAGTCAAAGATGACCAGGAAGCTGTGCTCTGCTTCTACAAAACTGCTAAGGACTGCGTCATGATGTTCAGCTACACGGAACTGCCCAGCGGAAGGTCCAACTTGACGGTCCTCAGGGAGCCAGGTAGGTGAGAGCCTGAGGGGTCATCCTGGGCCCACTTTCTTGTGTCAATCCCTATGCGGGTAGCACAAGCCTGGGAACCCAGCACTGTGGAAGGTAGAGACAGGAAGATGAGAAGTTCAGAGCGCTTAAAGGCCAGCCTGGGCTACACGAGCCCTGTCTCAGAGTCTGTGTGAGGAGCACACTGGCCAGCCGTGTTGCTGAAACAGGGGCCTGGGCCTGGGGCAGCAAGGCTGTGGGAGTGCTGCTGTGGAGCAGCACTGTGAAGGAAACCGTGGCATGCTGGGTTAAATGCTGGGGTAACGGGTTTTGCAGGGAGGGTGCAGGGCAGCTGGTCCACCGGTGCTGGGCTGCCTCTTCAGTTGGGGGTCATCTGGGTCACTGCAGTCCGTCTGGTTCCTGCTGTTTCCCAGAGCAGATTCCAGTGGCGAATGTCACTCTGGGCCTCACATTCCTTCCTTCCCGCCACCCTGCTCAGTGTCAACAATTCTGTCCTGTGTTCCAGGCACTGGCACTGGGACTAAGGCCTGTGCCTCAGAGTGACTGGGGCTTCAGACATTTCAGTTTTTGGAAAAGGGAGGGAGTAGAAAAAGGTTTGCAGACTCCAGGTCAAGGAGCCCAGTTTGCAAGTTGAGCCATTGCCTTTTTGGGCCAGAGGCAGAGGAAGTGCGGTACCAGCCCAGGGCGCTTGCCTGAAGCCATGAGGTCCTGCTCCCAATCCTTGTCTTTGCTTGGAAATAAGCACATTTGTTCCTTGGAGCTAGCTCTTTGCTAAGGGCTCTGGCCCTTAGCCTGGCCCTGGCCCAGCCCTTCCGGAAGTGGTGCATGCTACCTCCTGTCTGCCTGGTTTGTCCATGAAGCCACTGACGTGAAAGCCGAGCTGTGGACCAGCCTCCTGCACTGGAGCTGGGCCAAGCTTGAGCCTCTGGGACACAGCCCAATAAGGGAAAGTGTGGCCCTTCAGCGGGACGCCCGTCTCTGTCACTGCTTGGCCGTGTGAGCTTGAAACAGTGACTGAGTTCTCTGAGTCTTCTGCTGTCTGCTCCTTGGAGAGACTGCCCGAACCCAGCCCAGCCTTCGGTCTCCTGGAGGCAACATGAAGGGGGATGGGCAGAAGGGAAGGCAGCCTTTCGTTCAGGATGTAACTGAGATCAGAGGTGGAGGCATCCGTCCGGATGCTCACGGCTCTGTCCACCTGTCTCCTTGTCCCCTCCAGAGTGTGGAAGTGCCCCCAATGCCATGACCATCCTGCTGGCTGTGGTCGGCAGCATCCTCCTGATCGGGATGGCACTCCTGGCCATCTGGAAGCTGCTCGTCACCATTCACGACCGCCGAGAGTTTGCCAAGTTCCAGAGTGAGCGCTCCAGGGCCCGCTATGAAATGGTGAGTGGGGGATAGGTACAGAAGAGGTCGCTGGCCTAGAGCCGGGGCCAAAGGCAGCCCATATCTTTGTTATTAAGAACAATTGATAAAACCAACAAAGAATGAGCTAAGTATGCTAGGATAGACCCATAAACCCAGCCGCTCTGGAGGCTGAGACAGGAAGGGTTTGAAGTTCAAAGCTAGCCTGGGTTCAAAGCCCTTGTCACGAAATAAAAAGGACCAAAATTTGAGTTAGTTCAGCGGTAATGCTCTAGCCTGGCATGTGCAGGGCTCTGGGTTCAACCCCTAGTATCACAGAACTAACAAGGAAATTCATGAACAATGAAGAATCAACATCTTCAGTGCTGGATGGGAAAGTCACACCCGGAAGTTGTGATGGGCATGTTGGGACTGCTCTGGGGTGATGCGGCAGCTGAGGGTTCAGTGGGGAGTTGGACAGATACAGAGACCCAACCCAAGACAAAAGCTCAAGCTCGGGTCCAGCTGGATGGCCATGTGAGCAAGTCCTTCGGCCTCAGGCACACTGCAGGCCCAGGAGAGCGGAGATCAGGGGAAGCAGCTCTGTCTTCCCAGAGTGAGGGTCTGTGTGCTAAGGACTTGCAGGGCTTTCTGCGTGAGCCCTGCGTTTCAGAGATGAAGAATAAAAGCTCACAGGGAACCCCGAGAACACAAAGCCAGCCAGGAAAGCAGGCACCCCTGGAGGCACTGGGCCTGAGGCCGAGCTAACACACGCTTCTTCTCTCGCAGGCCTCAAACCCCCTGTACAGAAAGCCCATCTCCACACACACCGTAGACTTCGCGTTCAACAAGTTCAACAAATCCTACAACGGCTCGGTGGACTGAGGGTCCTGGGGGGCTGGAAGGAAAGACAAAGACTGATGTGTCTTGGGCTACTTCCCACTTGCTCACGCTAGCTAGGCAAGCACCGAGGCGCTCGCCCTCCATCCAGCCATCAGGGACCTGCTACCCACACAGCAGGTAGCTGCCCTTGACTCCTAGCTGCAGGCCAGAGGCACAGAGACGGGCCACTTCCCGGCCCTTCGAACGGGGGAAAGCAAGGAGACCCTGGCGATCTCCGTTCCCCTAGCGCCTCCAGCTTGCTGTCTCCAAGAACTTCCCTGCCTGGCCAGACAGGAAGGTATCCAGAAGAGTCTGCGTGTATAAAGCTAGTGTGCGGCCTGGCTTTTTTGGGTTGATCTTTTTTTTTCTTTTTTTCTATGAAATAAAAAGGTCACGCATTTATGGTGTAGATCTGATTACTGTTTCTCTGAGGGCTGCCTGCCTGGCATCTGTGGGTGTTAGTGGCGGAACTGGGGAGTTGCCTGCATATCTTGCAAATGTTAGGGGTTTTTTTGCCCCCCTTCCTGCCCATGTCTGTTTAGTACTTTTTGAAATGAAATGGAAAGATTATCTGGGATTGGAAGTAAAAAAAAATGGAAACCAAACTTTGTGGTGGCTTCATACACTCTGGCATGTGCCCGCCTTTCTGAGTGGCCTCGAGTGGTCCTTGACCTGTCCATCTCCACAGGGGCTTGAACAGGTGCCTGGGAACTTAGTCCTTCAAGAGAGCTGAGCAGGTACCTCCCGGGTTTTGCTTAGAGTTCTAGGTGGAAGCTGTACAAAGCATGCATGCTTCCCACCTGTGTTCAACGATGCTAAAGCCAGACAGAGATGCTGCAGATGCTAGAGGGCCGAGGCGTGTGGCTTCCACACAAACTGTTCCTTCCACGGTATAAATAATAGACCCTGACCCGATCCCTTCCCTCATCAACCCCTCGGCCCCGCCCAGGACAGCTACTGTCCCCTGCAGAGTCATCACGATCCTTAGATTCCCTTTGGAGAGAAGTAGTTCCCAGTAGCCTCCGGGCTCATTGCCTTGAGTACAGAGGAGTGTGCATGCTCTTTAAGGGAAAGTGGCTCACTGAGGGTCAGCCCACCCGAGGACCCTGTGGTGCTAAAGCCTGGGCTCACAGTGTCCCACTTCCTTGACAAATCTTTCACTAGTGTTTTATTTTTTCAGTTGCTTTTTCAAAAATTTCTAGGTATGAGTGTGTAGCTTGCATGTATGTCTGTGTAGCACATGTGTGCCTGGTACCCACAGAGGCCAGATGAGGGTGTTGGATCAGATCCCCTGGAACTGGAGTTGCAGTCCATCATTGTGTGTTCTGGAAGCTGAACCTGGGCCCTGTGCAAGAGCAGGCAGTAATCGTAACTGCTGAGCCCTCTCAGCCCCTCGCTAATGGTTTTTGTCAGTGCGCTGGTTCAAGCCTAGGATGGGTTTTAGACCAAAGTCCTTTTTCGTGATTGGCCTGCTCTCGGGTGGCTGCCGATTATGTGGGACAAAGAGAGCTGATTACAAGAGGCCTTCCTGTTGGAACTTGGAGAAGAGGCCGTAAGCCCCTTCTAAAGCATAGAAGACAAGAAAATGGTGGCTTTGAGACTTTGTAAACTGAAAAAATATATTAGGAAAAAACTTCGTTTCTCTTCTATTTACTTTGCTCAAACCGTGTTTTTTTTATCGGCAGTGCTGTGAGCGCCTGACATTCTTGAGCCACAGACTAACACTCAGGCTCACCAGCTCCTTGTTTAGCTCCTGCTGTTTAGGTGTGTTTCCACAATGACGCCCAAGGAAGAGATGCCTGACGGTGTCCTGCTGCCCCCTGCTGGAAGTTCTTGACATAAGCCAGGAGATTGTATCCCAAGCTTCTGGCCCAAGGCCAACCGCGATTTCCTCATTCCTTAAAGCTGTGTAGTGAGGAGTGATAAGGAGGCCCTGTATTCCAAACACTTCATTTTATAAACCTGTCTGATTTGGCAGGTTTGATTTGGCAGCAGGGATGGGTGTGCGACAGCGAGGATGACTGTAGAGCTGGTTCTTCCATCTTTTTGTAGGTTCTAATATTGAACTCAAGTCTGCAGGCTCATGAGGCTACTCACTGAACTGTGTCATTGACTTTTATTTTTATTTTATTTTATTTTATTTTATTTTATTTTATTTTATTTTATTTTATTTTATTTTATTTT
>NW_026596064.1:13191293-13236663 GCF_907164565.1 Psammomys obesus
TTATTTTATTTTATTTTATTTTATTTTATTTTATTTTATTTTATTTTTGAGCCAGGACACAGGACTTCCCTCTGTAACTCAGAAGTCCTTAGAACTATGTAGCCTTGGCTGGTCTTGAACGCAGAACAAGCCTCTTTCTCCACCTCTTGAGTTCTGAGATTACAGGTGTGTCTTTAATAATTTAAAAATCATAAAGGTAAGCACTTGAAAGCCCATCCCCTCAGTTTTTGTTTTTTAATAGACCGTCTTGAAAAATGTTTTTCTAATAAAAAAAAAATTTTAATTGGACAAGATAGGAAATAAAGTCACGAGGTTACAAGAAAACATTGGGAAATACAGCGCTCAGAGGTGAACACTCTTGGCTTTTGCTATCCCTTGGATCTTGTTGATCCTGTGTTACAGGTGTGAGCTGCCATGCCTGTTTGGGTGGCACTAAGTTGCTTGAACCCATGATCCTCCTCCCTGCTAGGTTTATAGGTATAAGACTCTGCCTTGTCAGAGGAAGAAGCTTTAAAGGGGTTCAGTGAGCCCCAAATCCGTCCTCTCGAGGCTGACAGGCACTTTGACGTTCTCCTGTGAGGGGGAAGCCTTGTGGTTGTGGCCAGCCGAAAAGCAGGCCGTCTTGGTCTGGCCTGGGGTCTGACTGATTATTATGACAGCTCTGGCTCTTAGGGCTGCTGGAGAAGTTTTTCTTCATGCTCGGCACCTGAGGTGAACCATCTGGTTTCCAACAAGATGATGGCTCCTGTCCTGTTCAGGGGTTCCTTCACGGGAACTGTTTGTTGACTGATCTCAGCATGGGGTGATAGCTCCTGTTAGGCTCGGCTGCATGTAATTAGTTTTGGTCCTTTGTCACAAAGATGGCTACTACAGGGAACAGTCCTGTCACCCTCGGAACCCAAGGTAAATGCAGAAGAGAGTGACTCAAGAAAAAGGTCAGCCAGGCAGTGGTGGCACACACCCTTAATCCCAGGCAGAGGCACTCAGATCTCTGAGTTCCAGCTGAGTCTACAGAGTGAGTTCCAGGGCAGCCAGGGCTACACGGAAAAACCCTGTCTCAAAACAAATAAACAAAAATAAGAACCAACAAAAAAAAAAAAAAAAAAAAAAAAGGAAAAAAGAAAAAAAAAGGTAAGAGAGCCAGAGAGGGACAAATGGAGGCGTTAGGCTAGTTCCCTCCCTCAGACCCCCATGTAGAATCAATTGACCACTTGGCAGTGTGCACACCAGGATGCTAATAAGCTGCCTCAGAAAGCTCTGTGCCTGCCGAGCCAAGGAGACACAGGTGGTCCCGAGAGGGCCGGCTTCCTCACTCCTCCACAGTCTCAAGCACTTCCCATCATCCCTTGCCCCACCCAGCTTGAGGAGACACACCCTACACTGTCCTTCTGGGCGTTCCAGCAGAGCCTTCGATCAAACAATTTAGTTCTGCTCGCTGCTCCTGGCTGCCATTTTAGCCGGTAGAGGCTGGATCTGTAGACACCTGCGGGCCATCATCTTCAACATGGCTGCTGTGTGGCACTTCCCTGAGGGGCAAGACCCACTCACATCAGCATGGGTAAGGGTAAAAGATGACGGTAACGGCCAAGGGCTGGCTGTGAGGTTGAGTGGACTCCAGATCTGAAGGATAGCTCTTAACAGGGAGGGGGTGGGTGTGGGGAGGACACTGACCACCTCCTAGATTCCTCCACACCAAACAGCCTACAGGCCTCAGTGCTACTGTGTGCCCTGAGCCCGAGTCAGAATCCTGGGTCAGTCCTACACAACTGTGGGCACTCTGGTGGTATTCTTCCTGTACTGTTTTCATGAGCTGCATGCTATTTATCTTTTGCTTAGAGAAGAGGACTGTAGGCCCACCTTTAAGAAATGTCCAGATCCCCTGCGACACCCATTGGAAATATAGTTTTCTAGGCCTCACCCCACACCGCTGGAGCAGAATCTATGGTCCCAGACACAGGCAACATTTTGATGCGTGTGTTAATTTGAGGCCAAGGAGGAGCCGCTGGTCTTCCAGAACCTCGGCGAGAAACAGAATGTCGGAATCAATGAGGAAAGGATCGGAGTCCCCAGAAGCATGAATGTTGGCTTTTGCTGAGCACTTTTCTCTTTACAGCCCGTGTTTTATGGCTCTGGCCTTGCGCTGGGCACAGCAGACTAGGCCCACGCAGTGACATCACAGCGAGCGGGTCTTCCCACAGCAGTGAACTAAGCTGGGAACAGGCCCCACCGTAGCCCACCGGTTAGTCCTTCCTGCGCCTCGCTTCTGTGTGGGTAAGAGTGTTGTTGGTTGCACCTGGATGAACATGCTCCCGTTGCTGTCGGGCGTGGCTGTGCTGGCTTCCAAAGCTCCGGGAATCTGGATATGAGGCAAGTTTCAGCAAATGTTTTTGGTCCAGGGCAGTGAAAGTCCTGACAGAAACAGGCCTTGGTCCTGAAAGGGGCGGTCTCAGGGGGCACTGGCTTCGGTGGGGACAGGCCTAAGTCCTGGAGAGGCCTCCCTGCCAGACAAAACTGCACTGGGCTCCGTGGGCTGGCCAGGTTTTAGATGGAGGGCCTGCGTCATGGGACTCTGGGATTCCACTTACTGGAACCTGTCTGAGACTGGACTGCTCTGTGAGAGAATACAGTCTGGGGATGCCTCGCTTGTGCTCTCACAGGGTGTGTAGATTTGCAGTTGGCTGCCTTGGGTAGGCAGGAAGGTCAGGAACTTTCCATTTAGAACTTCAGCCAAGTTATGTATGTACATCACCATAAATTCTTACGAACCCACACTGGGGCCAGAGGCAGGCAGATGAAATCTCTTGAGTTCCATGCCAGCCTGGTCCAGGCCAGCCAGGGCTACACAGAGAAACCCGGTGTCTTAACAACACAAGACAAAAAGAACCTCCCAGAGCTTACACTTCTGTTTCCTGAGTTTAGAAACGGGTGGGCCCTAACAAGAACATGGGGTAAAAATAAGGCATCAGACTTTGCAGGAAGTGGGTTGCATCTTTGAGTTAGCACACAGCTTGCTAAAAGTTGAGTCTTGAGGGCAAAGTATCGTGAAGAGCCCTGGCTGCTTTATCGGTGGTAGGGGGTCCCCGCCCTGCTTGCAGTCATTCAGTTCAAAGCTCCGGAGGCCATAAGGAGCTACAGGGCCTTCTGCTCAGTTCTTGGGTGAAGGAGACACCTTCTCTGGAGGAAAGCCCCTGTCTACACCTGGAGAGGGACCTGAACCCTTGGGCACTTTCACAGTGAAGAGGCAGATGTCTGCGTATCAGCTTTGCCTCTGTCCTTGTCTGAGCTAGGTGTCTTACCACGCTGTCTTAATCTGCCT
The DNA here is from genome assembly GCF_907164565.1 of Psammomys obesus. Lineage (NCBI taxonomy): Eukaryota > Metazoa > Chordata > Mammalia > Rodentia > Muridae > Psammomys > Psammomys obesus. The sequence continues at coordinate 13,194,610 of NW_026596064.1, forward strand.
GAAATCTGTCTGGACGAATACAGATTCAAAAGGGCCAGGGGCTCTGGATTCTGCCAAACGGCCGCAATGAGCCAAATGGTCGGGTTGAAGAAGCCCTACGAATAGGCAACTTAATAAATGGGCCCTTGGCTGTCACATGCCTCTCCTGGCATAGGGAGATCTGTGGGAAGAGCTGGCTGAAGGCCTGGGAGCCTCCAGGGCTGCAGGGAAGTGAAGGAACTAAGTCTTGAATTTGCTCTTCAGGCCTTTTCAGCTCACTGCACGATAGCTGATTTTGGAGTGGTCTTTCTGAAACGCCATTGACTAACTACTTAAATAACTTAAGGCATACATTGATAATGAATAGAACCTAAAAGCATAGGGATCTGTGAAGGATGATGTCATGGTCTGGGGAACCCCACTTTTCAGAGGTGGTAAATAGTGGGTGTTGGACAAGTGATGGGTACTTTTGGAATTTATGGACTGAGGTAAAAATACTGAAACTTATTCCTTAACCATGCTGATTTTACTGTGATAGAAGGGAGTTTGAAGATATGGTTTTTGACTACTGTTGATTCCCAGTTTTGATGACTGGGAAAGGCTATAGATAAGACTATTCTGGAAAAAAAAAAAAGCTTTCTCCAGCTTTCACCGAGAAAGTCTGGAAATGCCCTGACTAGTTGACTAGTCAGAAAGCACGGTGATGGAATGCACTCACTCAGCAGGTTTTTGACCACCTGCTGTTTCACACTGGGGTCAAAGATGCACTGGCAGTCAAGGTGGGCGTGGCCTCACAGTGACGCCCACACACAATGAAATGTACAGAAGCACCACGCTAAGGGCTACGAAGAAAGTGAGGCTGCCCTCACCTGTGCTTTTATCTGTTTACATACAGATGAGTGGTGAGCTGCACCCACCATGTAGATTCACGTGTAGATTCATTAGTAGATTTACCAAACGTGAATCTACTAATGAAGACAGGTGGCGGAGGTGCACATCATTAGTACCGGCACTCAGGAGGCAGAAAGACTGAGCTCAAGGCCAGCCAGGGCTACACAGAGAAATCCCATTTCAAAACAAACAATCCAAAACCTACATCTTGGCTTTATGTGGTTCAGGGAAGCCAGGAGTTATTTCTGTTTGACACCAAAAGCTTTGGACTGAGGAAACATGTTTCTTAAGGTCATGACATGGTGTCTACAAAACAGAAATGCGAACCAAACCACTTTCTGCCTAGATTTTACTGGTTTTAAGTAATGTGACTGTACGTTAAAATGTCAAGAATGCTTGCTTTCAGACAGTGAGGCTGTAAGGTGAACCATGCAAAATTAGAACCTGGCTCCCCTTGGAGCCCACTCCTCCCTCTAGTGCGCTGCTACCTAGGTAACCCAGGCTCGGCCTGGCCTTAGGGGGAACCTGAGCTTGTTTACTTTGACACAGAAAAGCTGACTCTCTTTGTATGTTTGCGTATGCACACACGTGTGCAGGTCAGAGGTTCGTGGCCAAGATGAAGGTTCAGGGCCTGTGTGGCAAGGAGCTGCGGAAACAACTGGATCATCCGGAGCTGTCTCGGCTTCGAGTCGCCAAGGAGACGGGGCACTGCGTTCAAGCTCTCCAAATCCATCGCCGGAGTCCTCTCATTAATAAGACTCAGAAAGAACACCTCAAGAAATTCTGCAAGGGCAAGAAGGACAAGCCCCTGGACCTGCGACCCAAGACTATGGAGCCCTGTGCGGCCGGCTCACCAAGCACAAAGAGAAGCTGAAGACCAAGGAGCAGCAGCAGCAGGAGCGGCTGCGCCCACTGTGCAAGTACGTGGTTGCCAGGCACTGGCACCAGCTGTCTCAATTGCTCCCCATCTTGTACTGTGTGTGTAGGCCATGGCTTGCACATGGTCAGAGAATCTGCAGGAATTGGTTTTCACCTTCTACCAGGTGGGTCCCAGGGGTTTAGGGCTGTCATTCATTTTACTTTTTTGAGACAGTGTTTATTATGTAGCTCTGTCTGTTCCAGAGCTTACTATGTAGACCAGGCTGGCTTGAACTCAAGAGATCTACTTGCCTCTGCTTCCTGATTGCCATCTACTCCCCCCTCCCCCAGACAGGGTCTCTCTCAGAACCTAGAGCTCACTTATTTGCCTGTTATCTAGCCAATGAGCTCCAGGGATCCTTTTATGTTCCATGTGTCTGTCTGCTTGTGTCTCTGTGTCCCGTGATGTGCTGCTGGCTTTTCCATGGACGCTGAGGATCTGAACTGAGATTCTCCAGGTCACACATAAATAAGCACCTACCAGGTACGCTGACAGCTGGGATTCTGAGATTTTTTTTCCTGCAGCTGTTGGCTTCTTTGGCAGTTGCTTTAGGAGATGTCTGAAGAAATTCAATAAGGTTGGTTCAAATCAAATTGCCAATAGCAGCCTTTAAAATCTTTTCCATTTTTAGGTTTTGTGTATGTATGTTTTGCTCTATGCGTGTCTGCAGTGTCCTCAGAGGCTAGAGAGAGCCTTGGATCCTCTTGGGTCGGCAGTTAGACTGTGCTAGGAATTGAACCTGGATCCTCAGCATAGTACTCAACCACAGAACCATCTCTCTAGTCCCTACAGTAGCCCTTTATAGTAGTATTAGCACGTTGGTGTACACCTGAATTGGAGAAACAAAACCAGTATTTGAAAGAATTCTGCCTAGTATGGTAGCATAGGCCTTTAATTCCAGGACTGAGGTGGCCAAGGTAGGCAGATGGCCGAGTTCCAAGCCAGCTTGGTCAACATATCCAGTTCCAGTCAGGGCCACAGCAACAGACAATTCAGTGTGAGGTGTGTGTCACCATGGAGGGCCTGAATAGCCACTTGTTCTTTCCTTGTGTGTAAAGCTTCCATTGTTAGCTCTGCACCACAGTAACTTTCATGGAGCAAATTGGGAGGAATTCCAGCACACCCCAGTATGGTGGCTACTCTGAAACTGCTGAAATGTAACCCTAGCACTTGAGGCTGATGCAAGATTGTGAATTCAAGGCCAGGCTGGCTAACATAACATCCCTTCTCAAAACAATAAACTGGCCAAAATGAGTTACTGCCAAAACAAGCCCCCAGTGCTGGGAAAGCTACCAAAACCTACAGTGGTCTATTCTTGATACCCAACTCTTTGTGAAGGAAAGGGTTTATTTCAGCTCACAACCCTCAGGTCACATTCTATCACCAAGGGAAGTCAGGGCAAGGAAGCTTTACACGGGGGCTAAAGCAGAGGCAGAAGCCACAGAGGAATGCTGCTTGCTGGCTTGCTTAACTTTTTATATTACCCATGGCTACCAGTGTAGGAGTGGCACTGCCCACTGTGGCCTGGGCCCTTCCATTCCACATCCATCACCAACCAAGGATATGCCCTCACCCCAATCTTTGAGACGCTTTCTCCATTAAGATCCCCTCTTCCCAGATACATCCGTGTCATGTTGATAAAAAACTGGCACATTGATGGACTGCCTGAATATTCACAAGAGGTTCTCATGCAACTGCCACCTTCAGTGGGGCATAAATATGTTCTGAGAAATCTCTGAAGGACACTGTAGCAGTACGATGCCACTGGGGAACATCTTTATGGAATAAACATTGGAGATATCCCCAGTGACAAAGCCATTTTCTTGGCTTTGTAGTTGTTATGTAATTACAACTAGATTAGGTTACAATTGTTAAATAGGGTTTTAGAGTGACACTGCCGTGCCCAATCACCTGGAAAAGCTAACAGCATTTTAACATTTTAAGATGGTCAAAAGTACTGTCGTTTTAATGGGTAGGATACCTCAAGAGGACCTTGTATTTCCTATTTCCCCAAACGCCAATCTGAATTAATAGTACAGGGCTCAACGCAATGTGGTAATGTTTATTTCCCCTTCTGATGGTTTCTCTGAAGGCCTGTCTTCCGGAAATGAACTGAAAGACTGCTTTAGAAACGTGAGAATTTGAAACTTTGGGGCTCAATTTAGGTCTGCACCTTACAACTGAAAGGGTCCGTTTGGACTCCTAGAACCACTCAGCTGTTGGACACTAAGACGAAGCTAAACCTGAAAGGTAAGTTTACTTGGATTCTGACACCTTTTCCCAGACATCAGTCGAAATCCACCGAGTCCTTGCTTATGCCTTTCCTTGATGGGCTCATGCTGGGATCAGACCTCCTTGAAGCACTTGCTTTAACAGCTTTGATTTCACTTGACTGTAGGATGCAAGGTTACTTGCTGAGTAGGTGCAGTGGCTAATCTTATTATAGATGTGTAGCCTGGGTGCTGCACTGACTCAGTTATAAGGAAGCTCACAGGCTACATGGCTAACATATAGACTCACTCTTAGACCATTCCATCTGACACTCAGCAGTTTGCTCAAACCTGGACTATTTACAAACAGCTATCTGAGCATGAAAGGATCTTTCCTTTTGACAGGAATACAAACTTATGGCTCTGCAGATAACCCATGGAGAGCAGAAATTGGGGCAACTGCTTGGTAAACATGTGACTCAGGGGGAAATGGTTCAAGCTTATGGGGGCTGTGAATTCCACTTGCAATGGGCACAGCTAAGTGCTATGTGCCAAACACCAGTCAGATCACACTGCCAGGGCCACCCAATTTCTCTGTCAGCAAACACTTCAATAACAGTCTCCTCCTTTTCAGCACTGACAAGGAGGTAAAACAGCAGCCTGCTATCCAGCTAAGGCAAGAGGAAACTGACTTTCTACCCTGGCTGCTGAGAAGCAGAATGGATCAGCTTTGTGGCAGTGAAGGAGGTAAGTGGCTATCGTGAGATGTGACTGAGTCTCACTGCAACTAAAAGAATCAAGCAGTCTAGTCCAGGGAATCAGAGAGGTGGTAGCTGCCAAACAAATGCCAGTCTCAGTGAAAGCGGGCTCTTCAGTGACGATATGTTAAAGACCATAAGTGATGGCTGCAGAGTCTGTCACAGGCCCCGGGCAGGAGCCTGAGCACTACTGGTTTGAAGACAGGGCCCGCTGGGACGCCCATCTTCAGTGTCTTCTCTTTAAGCAGAGAGCCGACTCAAATAAGCCTCCCAGGCTGCTTTTCTGTACATCTCAGCTGCTTCCAGGCGGTTAGCTGCTGCAAGGATTCCCCGGCCTACAATGATGATGTCAGAACCTCGTTTGCCAATCACTTCTTGGGGACTATTGTACTGTTGGCCAAGGTGATCCCCTGTGGGGGGAGGAAAGAGGCTATTTAACATAATGCAAACTCAGGAAGCCTGTGGGCAGCATAGGAGGTGGCAGGCCCGCTGAATCAACTAGCGGTATTAGGATTAGTGCAGAGAACACTTACTACATAACACATTATTCATAACCATTTCTGCTACAATCCCAACAAGGTCTCAGACCCTAATCCTTTGTTTTGGGGGACAATATAAACCAAGTTGGCCTTGAACTCGGAAATCTGCCTGCCTCCCTAGTGCCAACATATCTGGATAATGAATGCATTTTATTAATTGTTGTTCTAGAAACATTAGGTTAAATGGGTTCCTAAAAGCCTAAGCCCTAGTGTGCCATCTAGTAAAAGAATTTATAGCAGTCATATTCAGCTTTGCTTTGTGCTAAAGCACTATGCTACAAATAATATTCACTCCCTGTCCATGCCTCCCCAGTACTTAATGGTCATACTATAAATCTGTATATTTTACAGAGTAAGATGAGAATAGACTACTCGTTTTAGTATTAGGATGAGGCTCCCTATTGAATTGACACTTCAGTTGCTGTCTCGAGTAAAACTATGCATTTAATTAAAAATAAAAAGAAACAGTTTATTTAGTGATGGGGCTGGAGCTCAGTGTTAGAGAACCTGCTTAGAATGTGCAAAGCCCCACTTTAGCCAGCAGGAAATGATGGCATATGCACTCAGGAGTTGGAGGCCAGCCTATGCTATACAAGAAAAAAAAAGGCCAGGAGTAGTGGTGCACACTCCCGGGGAAGACGCAGGAGAATCTCTGAGTTCAAGGCTAGCCTGGTGTACGGAGAGTTCCAGGACAAAATAGAGAGAGCCTGTCTAAAGCAAACACATGATAAACAGAATGGATGGGCTAAGAATGGGAATTTTTTTTTTTTTTTTAAGATTTATTATTTGCACAGTATTCTTTCTGCAGGTGTGCCTACACAGCAGAAAAGGGCACGAGATCTCATTATCGAGGGGTGTGAGCCACCATGTGGTTGCTGGGAATTGAACTCAGGTCCTTTGGAAGAACAGCCAGTGCTCTTAAGCTCTGAGCCATCTCTACAGCCAAACAGAAATCTTTTCAATTGCAGAGTTTAAAAATGTTGATTTCTAAGACTACGTAGACTGTGTAAAATCTGAGACTGTTTAAAGTAACTCCAAAAGGCAGTACTTTTCTCTAATGTGGCAAATACTATATAAAATACTCCTAAGAGTTCAGTGCTTGAAAATCAGTACTTTTAGACCCTGGTATAAATCCTGCATATTAGCCAGTTCTTCAAATCATCTGGATAAAGCTAAGGAACCGGAGGACCCCTCTTCAAAGACGTTCTGATACAGAACAGATTCCTAGAAGTATTCAAGACATAATAACCAGTCACGTCTACACCTTCAAAACTGACCTGAACCGTTTACTCTGTCCTACAGGACAGCTACAATTTTGTTGGCAGCCAGAGTGAGGTGCCGGAAACTGAGCCCCAGAGCCCCATGTTGGCCGAGCACACACTATTTAGAACTACATCCAGCCTTTATCCTCGCCCATCTGTACATCCTGGCTCACTCCTTTACAACTGCATTTGAGACTGGTCCAAGTTTAAGAACCACAGCCAGACACTGGCACATCAAAGCTGCTGTCAATCCTCTGTTTTAGCCAAGGGTTTTCCCCACTGAAACACAAAATGCTTTCTGTGGGTGGCGTACTCGGTGCAGCAACTAGGAAATGCTAACCTACAATAATCAGGTTTCTGGCCAGCATGGAGGGACATGTCTTCAGCCCCAACATTTGGAGGCTGAGTTAAGCAGATCTTCTCCAAGGTCCAAGTGAGCTAGGCCCATCTCAAAAGTTTCCTGGACAAATTCAAGTAGTCTTCTAAATTCTTACTATCCTAAATTAAACTGCAAGCTGTCATATAAATATAGTATATGCTATCACTAGGTCAAAGGGCCCATTCACTAGTCTAGATCAGTGCTTCTCAATCTTCCTAATGCTTTAGTGGTAACCCCCTACCATAAAATTACTTCACTGCCAAATTTGCAACTAATTTTGCTAGTTATGAATTGTAAGGCAAGGACCTGATATGCGACCTCCCAAAGAAGCCGCGACCCACAGGTTGAGGACTGTCGCTCCAGACTAAGACAGCATACAGTGTGTCACTCTAACCGACATGGATAAGGAAGCACGTGTGGAACATAGCTAGTGAGCATGCTCACCTCCTTTTTCTAATTGAACTCCAGGGGTCAAGTGAAGAAATTCTGGCTTCATGCTTATTCGGGAGCCAGAAATAAAGCCAATGACAAATTCACAGTGCTCCTCAGCCATCCCAACCTAAATGGGATACAATAGGCAGGGTTACAAGGACATAGTAACACAGAAAAATCAGCCACAGTATAATGCTATTACAGTAGCAACTTGCCATCTCAAACAGGCCAGCTTAGCCGTCACCTGTGACGAAGAAAACATATTTGCCTTCACTAAGATCCTGAGATGACCCTTCCTCCAAGGAACCGTGCTTGCAAAGATCAGAATGCTGACTGTACAAGCATCAGGTAACAAGATGCTGCATAATTCTTACTTGTACCATGCCTACTTCCAAGAAGAATTTAAGGTTTATCTAATCATAGATAAAACAGCTACATCAATAGCTGTTCAGCACTCTTCCACACTTTCCCTCTTTTTGCACCAGCTCTCCACTAGCCCTCTCATTCCCACACTATGTCCTCACAGGCGCAGGTCAGTCTTGCAAGCTACTTCCACCAGGAAGGGACAGCTTGTCCTTGAGCCAGACCTTTTGCTTCTGAGACCTGGGAAGCAGTATTTATGGTCCACATTCAGGGTAAATTTGCCATAGAAGACTGGATAGATGGCGCAGTGGTTAAGATCACTGCTTGCTCTTCTAGAAGACCCAAGTTCAATTCCCAGCACACACAGTGGTGGCTCTCAACCATCTGTAACTTCAGTTCCAACAAATCCACTGCCCTCTACTGGCTTCTGTGGGCACCAAGAAAATAGGTGGTACACAGACTCACATGCAGGAGAAACACCATACAAAAAGCACGTTATGTTCTTTAAAATATCTGTATCATTTATCCACTTTCTAGACGACTATAAAATGTACCATAGGAAAAGGTAAAGAACAACTTAAAATTCAACCTTTACCTTGGGTTTTATCTCAGTCAAGCATAGGAATATGTCTGAATTCAAACCCTTCACCTGCTACAAGATCAAAGACTTCAATTCAACTGGTGTTAATAAAGTGTTAGAATAGCTAAAGTGGGGGGGGGCATGAAGTGAGGCCACAGGTCCCACAGACCTCAGATGAAGGTACTTTATTGCCCTACAAACAGATCTTGTCGCACCCCAGCACTCACTGCTGCTTTGGTGTAGTTTCCAGTGGCCAAGGAGCCAGCAGAGCTCATTTCTCCAATGAGCAGGCATGCTCGATGTAAAGGCTTGCCCACTTCCTGCAAGCCTTTCACAACTCCTGAGCCTGGCACCACATGGGCATTTACTAGGTCTGCCCAGGAAGCTATTTTAAAGATGCCACCTGAGGAAGAAATAAGAAAAGATTCAAACATAAATCTATACCCTTTCGCCCAACCAATTGCAGTATGAAATGATCTTTTAGTAAGCACTTTAAGAACTTTATCACCAGACCCATGTTTCCATTTAGTCGCTAGGTGAGAGGTCACCATGAGGAGAAATTCTCATAAGACTCCTGTGCTTAGCTTATCAGGAACACTAATGAGCTGTTTTTTGTTTTTTTGTTTGTTTGTGTTTGTTTGCAGACTGAGATCACCAATAAAGCATACGCCATTAGAGAGGACTCCTAGGAGGCTGGACTGTAGCAGAGCTCAAGTGTCGTGACATTCTGAAAGCCTCTTGAAAAGGTCAGATTTTTCACCCTATGGAGATCTATGAGCAACTTTAACCTCTACAAGTTTCTTGGATGTCCCAATCTTAACAGGCAACTGTACACAATTTTAACTGACAGTGAAAATGCAGATTTTTTTAAAAACCAACACATAAGGCTAAAGAAAGGTTATAGAACTCTTCAGCCAGGAAGCTCAACTAAGCTAAACAATGTAGTCCTGGTAGGATATCATTAATACATAACGCAGCAGACAATTCTACTTGAAAGAAAAAGGATTAGGTATAGGCATACACTAAAAAACAGGAAATCATGTGGCTGTTCTAAGACAAAAGAAAAAGCATCAGACCTACACAATACAAACTGCAGCCACTTGTTTCTAAGAGCAGAAATCTGCATGAGGAAAGAGATCTAAGACTAAGCATTTCCCAGACCACCCATAAGCTGCTTTGCCTGCTTGATACTAAAAACTTAAGGGGGGAAAAAAGCTTATCAATGCATTTTTCTGCTAAAAGTATCACTTTATATTTTTTTTCTAACTTTTCCTATACTGGCAATTTTCAGTTAGGGCCAACACATTTTGTTTTGCCTGCCTAGAATTCGTGCACCCTTCTGATAGCAGCTCACCCATTTTCTTTAAGGGAATTGACAGAAATCTCAGTCCAAGATGTCAGAGCTCAACTTTGTACTCCCAGGAGCAGGTGTATTCCTCAGGCCAGCTAACGAAGGGAGTTTACACCCAGAGGTAAGAAATGTGGAATCCCTACCTGACATACAAGTCAACAAAGAGCAAAACAGAGGACAAAGCTGCGAGATGGAAAGGAACAATGACAAAGGCTTCACTCAGATGCCTGATGGCTTGTTGTACTGCTGACTTTCACTTAAATGAGCCAATACCTCTTCTTTCCAATGCACTTACTTTCATACTGCTTTTTTACTGTGTTTCCTATATCAGCGAACTTCCTGTCTTCAAATATTAAGAACTCATGGCGTTTTGCCAGAGCTGTCAACTCCTCCATCACATCCAGAGTAAAATCATTCAGAATATCGACATGAGTTTTAAGCATGCAGATGCTGGGTCCCAAGGCATCTGCTAGCTGTAGCAGCTCTCTGGCCTCGGACACATCAGCAGACAGACACAGGTTGCTCTCCTTCTTCTGCATAAGCCTGAGAAGTTTTGAGGCAAGTGGGTGGATCCTGGGCAGCTCTGCTCGCGCACCAAAGCTGAGTTCTTTGCATGCTCTTTTCTCAGGAGGGGAAAAACCATTTTGATTAGCTGCTGGAAAAACATTCTCCTGAATAAAGCTCTTCACTCTCCTGACCATCTCGGCATCAATTTTTTTCTGCTGCTCAAGAATCTGCAGCATTTTGGACAATGTGCACACCGAGTGGAGACGGATCCCATGAGCCTGCAGTTTGTCCTTGCCTCCCTGCTCGCGGTCTAACAGCACTATGGCATCGGTCACCTTCAGGCCCTCCTTCTGAAGAACATCAACAGTTTCCAAAACACTGGCCCCACTGGTGACGACATCCTCAATGATCAGACAGGTTTGTCCCGGATTAATCTCTCCTTCTACAAGACGCTTGGTACCTAGAAAAGAAAAGCTGCTGTTGAAAACCACTAATGTTTCAGCTAACTCAAGGTGTCTCCTGTGTCTACACTTGCTATGTACTTATGGAGTTCAGATTACTGAAATCTTATTTATGATCATTGACTTTGAAGTTGCTTTCTCTTGATTTCCATGTGACACAATTCAGTGTCCTCTGCAGCTCCAAATTGCTAATTACATAGAAAGTTATGGTACAACATATTATTTCAGTGCAAGTAGAAACACTTTTTCTGAACAAATGTGGACTTTCTTAAAGCAAGATCACTTACACAGTAATAAAAGACAGAATATGCTAGTATTGGGGAACACCATTCTGCTGCCTGCAGATCAAAATTTTGAACTCTCAGCTCTTTCTCTAGCACTATGTCTGCATGCATAATGATAATGGATTAAACCTCTGAAACTGTCAGTCAGCCTTCATTAAATGTTTGACTTTATAAGAGTTGCCTTAGTCATGGTGTCTCCTCACAGCAATAAATCCCAACTTAAGACAGAAGTTGGTACCAGGGATAGGTCTGACCATGCCTATTTGCAGGAATATGCATTTTGGGAGAGTGGAAAACAGTGAAATATTTTAAGTGGGACTTAATGGCCATACTAGTAGAAGCATGGAAAACAGTGGTGATAAGGGTGATTTGAACCAGTGGGGGCCTGGCTCAAGAGGTTTCAGAGGAGAATTTTATTATGTTGCCTAGATATTGTTCTTATGATATTCTGATGAATATGGATGCTTTTTGCCCTTGTCTAAAGAGTCTGCCTGAGGCTAAAGAGATTTGTATTAATTGTACTGACAAAGGAAATCTCACAGCCAAACATAGACTCTGTCCTGTGGTTCACACTTATGAAGAATTTTGTTCTAATGTAGAAAACTGAGAAAGGAAAAATACAAAATATATGGTCCAAGGAGTAAAGGGATACCAAGTGAAATCGAGCTACATCCTGTGTTCAGGGAGATGAACAAATTAAAGATATTAAATGGAATTAGGGGAGTAATGACCTGGGGGCAAGCTCCTACCCAGCTAAGCTTCCATCTTGAGAAAGGATGTTCTCCCAAGGGACATTGCTACCTATTCTAAATTTACAATGCATTTCGGTTGTAAAAGGGAGTTACATCATGTTAGGTGTTATTATGACCTGGTTATTGTTTTCAGTTGGACATGAGATATGGTTTGTGTCAGGGTGACAAGGGGTGGATTGTGATGGCTATTCTTGGTTGTCAACTTGACTATCTGAAATGGACTACCATCTAGAAATGGAGGGCACACCTAATCTGGACCTTGAGGCAGGAAGACAACATGCCTTTGATCTGGCTTTTGAGGCTGGAAGACAGGCTTTTGATCCAGATCTTGAGGCACAGTGGCTATGCTTATAGAGAGATATAATGAAAAGGAATTAAAGATAAGCTTAGGGTCCAGGTGTGGTGGTACAATGCTTTTAAACCCAGCACTTAGGAGAAAGAGACACACAGATCTAAGTTCAAGGCCAGCCCGGTTACAGAGCAAGTTTCAGAACAGCTAAGTTTAGACAGTAAAAGAAACCACTAAAAACAGAAAACTGGTAAAGATGTAATTAAACAAGGGGGCAGAACTACGTTGGCAGTTTTGGCTAGGTGGTCCTGGCTTTAGAATCAAGGATGGAATTTCTTTTTGTGACTAAGGAAAGCCACTGAGGCCATGAAATGCGTCAGCAGTGTCCTTGCATGGAACCCCATTGTGTGAAGCTGTGAAGTCGAAGCCTGTATTGCCTTGGAGACCACAGAGGTTAGAGATGCCAGAAACATTACGGAAAGCTGCTAACAGGGCGTGGAACCAGCCCAAGAGAAAGAAGTGTGTGTTATAGTCAACAAAGCTGAAAGTAACTGGAGATCTGAAGAGCATTTTGACCTCAGACACAGGAGATGCAGAGTTTGGAATTTGCCCAGCTGCTTTTTGTTCTTGCTTTGGTCCAGTATTTCCTCACTGTGCTCACTTCCCTACACTTTAGAATGACAATGTATATCCTGTGCCATGCTATATTGGAAGTATGTGTTCTGCTTTTTGATTTTCTAGGGGATTACAGTTAAGAGGTTACATGAATCTCAGAAGAGACTTTGAACTTTTAAACACTGTTGAGACTGTGGCAGACTATGGGGACTGTTGAGTTGGACTGAATGCACTTTGTATTATGTTATAGCTACAAACCTGTGTGGGCCAGGGAGTGGAAGGTGGTGGTCTGAATAGGTTTGGCCCCCACAAACTTGTATGTTTGAATGCTTAGCCATGGGGAGTAGCACTACTAGAAAATGTGTCCTTGCTGGAGTAGGTGTGATCTTATTAGAGGAAGTTTATCACTGTGGAGGCCAGGCTACAGTAGGACAGAATGTCCTTCTGGCTACCTTCAGATAAAGCTGGAGAACTCTCCGCTCCTTCTCCAGCACCATGTCTGCCTCCATGCCACCATGCTTCCTGCCATGATGATAATGGACTAAACCTCTGGAACTGTAAGCCAGCTCTAATTAAATGTTAGCCTTTATATTAAAAAAAGAGTAAGAAAGTATCAATAAAATCATTTCTTTCCCATCAATACTGACCAACTGAACAAATATTTTTTAAAGCAATTTAAAGCCAGGTGTGACACATTCCTGTTATCTTAATACTTAGAAGGCTGAAAGAGGAGGGCTGCTAGAACCTTAACAATTAGCTTAGGCCACACAAGCCAGCCAGGGATCTACAGCGAGACCCTGCCTCTAACAAAATAGGGGTTAGGGAGATGGCTCAGTGGTTAAGAGCACTGGCTGCTCTTACAGAGAACCAGGTTCAGTTCCCAGCATCCACATGGAGCTCACAACTATAACTAGTTCCAGGTGATCTGTCCTATTCTAGCCTCTGCTGGCACTACATGGATGTGGTACACATACAATAAATGCAGGCAACACTCATGTACATAAACTAAACTCAGATGGGAAACATTTCACAACTTCTTGGACACCATAACCACAATGAATTATACAATGACTTCTCTACCATTAAGCCCCACTACAAAATGTATGTAACTCAGGCTCTAAACTTCATACTAAGACTCAATTTTATATTTTCTACTACCTATCATATTTTGAAACAAAATAAATAGACAGTTTAGGGTTGTTGTTGCTTTTTTTTTTTGGGGGGGGGGGCTTACTGTAGGCATCAACTTTCACCTTTCCCATAGCTTAACTAAATCGCAGGCACCGAAGGCATAAGGAAACAGAACTATGCTCCCTGTGAACAGGTAAGAAACTCACCACTCAGTACCTCATAGCCAATATGCAGATCCTCCTTCCTTCCTTTCCCTCACAATGTCATGTATGTGTGTGGGCATATGTGTAAAGGTCAAAGGACGACCTGTAGTAGTAGGTTCTCTCCTTCCACCACGGAGGACCCAGCGACCGAACAGGTCATCAGCCTCAGCTACAGGCTCCTCTACCTGCTGAGCTATCTCACCGTACTCTGATTTCTAGAAGCAAATCCCAGATACGGCATAATCTTAAAAGATCTCTTTTAAAAACTAACAGAGCACTACCATGTCAACATAAACAAAAAATCCTGTTAATTCTCGGTGTCTATGTAGGTTCGTAAGAGTGATCTCATTCTTCATGACTGCCTGCATCCAAATGTAAATATACCTAGAATTATGTGCTCCTAGAACATTCTCCTGATGGAAGAAGGGCCAACACAGAGGTCGGGGTTCACCAAGCACTTTGTTTCTACTTCCCAGTCAACACAAAGCATTTCAGACCCAGACTGTACAGGAGGGGGGTCTTCTGCCGCAAGACTCAACAACTCAACAGCTGACCAGGCCTCTGAAGAGCATTCAACAGCTCTAGTAAACATCAGTGCTGAAAAAAACAAAATTCTAACAGGTTACATATTACCCTGAGGCTTATGCTATTTTTCTTTTACCATAATCCTTTGTTTCCTTCCTCCTAATGAGCATGGGAATGTGATTGGTTGAACAGATAACTGTGGCTAGTGGCAACGCTGTGTAAGGAACTCCACACACGCTGTCGAAACTGATGCTGGCAGTTTTGGCAGTTTGGAATAAGATGTCTGCGACCTGTAAGAAAAGGAACACATAAACTTCCCGTTATTACTACTTAGAATGCTATGAGTCACACAACAGCGTAACAACAGAGATGGAAACACCCCCTCCAGGGAAATTCTTTTAATTAAACCCTAAGATAGAAGCATTCATAACAATTCGTAACAACCTTGAAACCCGGTACACAAACACAAACACAAACACCATGAACCTGTTCCCTAGATTCAGGACCTGCTCTGAGGGCAACATGAACTGTGCTATGCAGAATGAGCCACACTGAAGACCAAGGATGCTTTCCAGACTTCCACCATGCCTTGAATCTCCAGACCCATGGCTGGTTCTATTTTCTGAAAGAAGTCTTCAATGAAGACTTTCCTAAGTATAGAGCCTACTATGTGAAATATTTTACTTTTCCATAAAGATCATTCTTTTTTGGGGGGATGGGGTGGGGAGGGGAAGGTCCAAGACAGGGTTGCACAGGGAAACCCTGTCTGGAACTCACTCTGTAGACCAGGCTGGCCCCCAACTCAGAGATCTGCCTGCTTCTGCCTCCCGAGCACTGGGATTCAAAGTGTGCCACTACACCAGGCCAAATCAACCATATTTTAATGTTAGAATGCGTGCTCTCACCCAACACTACCTTATTTTAAAACAAAAACTTAAAGGCTCAGAGCTGCTTCATAAACCAGGTTAGCTCTTTAAAATATTTTATTCTTGTTCATCTATCACTTACCCTTGTGGGGGAAGGTTGATAGTTGTTTTGTTTTTGAGGTTTTGAAGTGTCAAACTGTCCTCAAACGCATGTTGATTTTTCTGCCTCAGCCCTCCAAGTGTTGGGATTTTAGGCATGTACTACCCATGCCTAGCTTCTTACTGTAGTGTAATTTTAATTTAGAACATGGCTGCTCTGACAAGGGATCACATCCAAAGATCTTCTAGGTCTGTGTCATCCAGCTGGAATACACACTCTTTAATCCCAGGAGAGAGAAGCAAGCAGATCTCTAAATTCTAGTTAGTTCGATTGAGTGAGTTGAGAGGCAGTGGAGATCAGAGGGAGCTTTACAGAAACAGGTTGAAGAGAGAACACGCTAAGACACAGGTGAAGACAGAACAAGCCAGAGAATGAGAAGGAGCCAGAGAGTAGAACAGATTGCTAGAGTTAGAGGAAAAGCAGGGCAATTCAGTGAGAATAGGAAAGAAGCCAATTCAAATCAGTCAGCTTGGAGAAGAGTTTTGAGCCAGAGCAGCTGAGTTGATCCAGTCAGCCAGAGTTCAGAAAGAACTAGAAAGGGTGAGCTTATTCATCAGTAAGTCTCAGCCTGAAAACATTCTAGGCCTAGATAACATTGTACAGAGGCTAGAAGCTTCCAGGACTAGGCGTAGGTTAGCAGATAGAAGCAGTAAGCCGAGACAATTACTTTCGACGAATAAAAGTTACTTTTACATCTTATTTCTGTATTTTTAAAAGCCTGTGACTAATTCTAAGTTGCAAAATGTGTAATTTCTAATACTAAAATCATAAGCACTTCCAGAATTCATTGTCTGTAATGAATGTGGGAAGCGGGCAGATAAGGGAGTAGTTCAGTGACAGAGCCCTTTACTTTGCCTGGTATACTTAACAGCCCAGGACTCAATGCTCAGTAACACACAGGTACGTGTACACACGCACACAAATGCTAAACAGACTACAAAAACATGAAAATGTTTTTTCAAATTACCACTCTACTGTATTCACAGAATTATTATACTGCAATACATTTTTTTTTTTTCCTGCAAGGCTTTTACTAATCTGTCATTCTTTACATGTATCTAAACCAAGATGTATATTAACTGAAATTTAAGTCACATTAATTTCATGATCTTAAGCCTGCTAGAGATTCTTTTGCATTATTTTGGTGTGGGCATACACCTAAATATACAGTATAAGAAGAGGAATTTGTTTTTTAGAGAGATAAATACTACCGTTTCCCTCCAGCTGATTATATGCACAAACAACCAGTCAATTATTACTTAGAGCTAAGAAGTTACAAGTAAGCATATAATCTATTGCTTTTCTGGGGAATGTATATACCAAGAGCCCCTATTCACATAAACCTCTTTAAAATGTAGTTTTCACCAGAAAGTTTTTGGTAATACAGTTTCTCTACACTGCTGAGACGCTAGTTCAAGATTCCTGATCATAGTAAAATTCTGAAACAGTTCAAGCCATCTCAATCTATCAGTCTCTTTTCAATAATTAGGCAAAACAGGTACCCAAAAAAACACACCGTCCATAAGTGTGTGACAGGAACTTAAGGGTAATTTTCTGGAGGACGGTGTTTTTTTGTTTTTTTTTTTTAAGAAACAGGGTCTTCCTGTTTAACCTGTGTCACCCAGGCAGACCTCAAATTCACAATTCTGCTTCAGCTAAATGCCCGAATTACAGGTGTGCGCCATCAATGCCTGACTACATGTCTTGACAGACCTTTGCGATGATGGAAATATTCTACAGTTATCCTAGTCAAAGGGTAGCCACTCTGATTTATAACTACTCAGTTTGTTTGCTCTTGAGACAGTTTCTCTCGTAGCCCAGGCTGCCTACGAGGCCGACTGTGATGACCTTTTAACCCCTGCCTCCAGACCTAGTGTTTTATTAACAATTCTGGCAGGCAAATTGGCTCACCTGGTAAAGCTGTTGTCTGCCTAGCTCGACCAGCTGAGTTCAATCTCACCTTCAGCCCTCATGATGGACGGAGAGAACACACTCCTGCCAGGTTTGCACTGGTACCAAAGCACATGCACGCACGCACGCACGCGCACACACACAAACGTAATGAAAATTTCACAGAGCTCAATATGCTCACGGAGTTGGTAGCAATACTTCCAGCAATTTCACCCTTCTATTCAAAGTGCCATATGAAGTTCAGCTGGCGGGTTGTCACGCTAGAAAGCCGCCTTTGAGGTGATTCTCATGCAAGAGAAGCACCGGGTCCGAAACCCCAGCGTGTAGTTTACCCTTACCAACCAAAAATAAAAACGAAAAATAAACCTGCCTTCCCGGTGTTCACCATGTGGCTTCAATTTCTTGCTACTGGACGTGCAGCAAAATTGAGTCCTCTGACCCGTTGCTAATTTCTCCACCCTCCCGCCTTTTCCTTCCCTCCCTTAATTCTCACATTCTGGGGGGGGGGGGGCAAGTACACAGAACTCACCCAAGGACCTCTCCGCCCCACAGGGTTTCCTGACTCCCGCAGAGCACGTGTCGACACGGGGTCGCGCGAGAAACAGGGTCCCAGACAGCCCGACGGCTCCGTGCTCCTCCACACGTCTCTCCAGACCACCAGCAGGGTGGGCTGGCCTGCCTGGTCTGTGGCGCTCCCTCGCCCCCGACTCCGGCCACCCACGCCATCTCCGGTTCTCCTTTCCCGCCACCGCCCGGAATTGCCATCGTGTCCCTCGGGGCTGGTACCTGACTGAGAAGACGCGGGCGCGACACGATGCCCCGCAGGTCGATGTAGACTGGGGAGGAGAGGCCGCTCTTCAGCACGAAGCTCCCGAACTTGAAAGCCTGCACGTCGTACAGCTCGGCGACCAGAAGGCCCAGGGCATCGCTAGACACCGCCATTCTCGCGCGCTCGGTTCGTTCTGGAAGCCGAGACCCGTGGGGGTCCGTGACGTCAGCCCGAAGCCCCGCCTCTTCCGCCGCCCTTTCCGGCCCGGGCCGCGGGGTCTGGGCTTGGGCTCGCCGCTTCCTGGCTGGAGCCCTGGGATTTTAAGCCTGCAGGCTAGAATGAAGCCCGAAAACTCCTAGGGGAGTCAGGAGGCCGCGTACTTTTTGTTTTGTTTTTGTGTGGTTTGGTTTGTTTATGGCTTAGCGCTTCCTTATCTGGTACATCCACTGTTAACCACCACTCCCCCTACTCTCTTAGCATTCTCCACGTAAACTAGTTCTCTGAAACAGGCTCCCTTCTTGCATTAACGTCCCAGCAGCTGACCTGGGAGAGGTTCACAGTAATTTGCTCACAGAAATGTAAAGCAGGTCACTGTGCGCTCTGGTGCTGGCAGAGAGACGTGTGCTTACTTCCTTTGGACCGTCTGTGGTGCACGGGGATAAGGAAGGACGGGAGGGGAGTTCGGGGAGGATAAACTGACAAGTGTCCGGTTATCTGGAAGGATAACAGTGGGCAGTTTGAAAAACCCGAGCATATTTGCTTTACAAATCCCTTAGTCGGTTACGGTGGCACACTCTTGTGGTCCTGGCTGCTTAGGAACCTGAAGCAGAAATACTTGCAAGTAACTAGTGAGCCTGTGTTAATAATGATAATAATAATAAATAATCCCTTAAGGCTGAATCTTAAAGAAAACAACCTCAAATGCTACTAATCAAACAGACTATAAGATTTAATTTCTGTATTCTTTGTTTTCTCTAAAGAGATTGTGTTGAACTCCCAGTGTGAAAAACCCTTTGTTTTGTGTTTGAAACAGGGTTTCCCTATGTAGCCCGGCCTGGCCTAGACGTCACTATGTAGACCAGACTGCCTTCAAATGCACAGAGATCCATCTACCTCTGCCTCCCGAGTGCTTAAACTCAAAGTATGCATCACCACATCCAGTAAAACTCAGAGTTTTGACCAGTAAATGCAGGAAAGCCTTACGATATTTTGTTCTTATTGCCAAATCAGAACAACTTCGTCTCTGTGTGCTGCTAATTGACAGGACACCGTCCATCAGCCTCACTCCGACCAGTGAGGCTCCTGGAGCCATTGAAAGCCTGATCGTTCCTGTATAGGATCTCCCAGACAACTGGACTCCTAGACGTATGCATAAACCTGTGAGATCCACCGGGAATCAATTCTCTCCATTCACTATGCAGTCCTGTGACTCAGATCCTCAGGCTTGACAGCAAGCACCATTATCCGATGAGGCATCTTGCTGGTCCACCAATGTGAAAAAAAATTTTTTTTTTTAAAGCTTGCTGGGCTTTCAAATATTTGGGAGGAAGAGAGAGAAAAAAATTACCCCAGTGGGGAGGGGTAAAAGGACAGAAGTTTTAGTTAGAAAAAAAAAAAAAGACAAGTACCAATGAAATGGCTTAGTTGGTGAAGGGACTCAGGCCTAGTGACTTGAGTTCAATCTCCTGGACTCTGGTGGAAGGAGAGAACCAGCTCCTGTAGGCTAACCACTTACTTACTTACACACACACACACACACACACGAATGTTATAACATTTTTAAAGGGGAAAGGCGACTAAAAATAGTATCGTCAGTATATTATATTTATAGGAATGCATAACATGTGAAATGTACATTTTTGAAGTTTCATCCACAACTTATAACGTTTACTGCAGCAGTAATATCAAGACACCAGGTCGGCACTTTACAACATTACACATGAGTGATTCTGACTTACAAATAAAATATTTACAACCTACCTTTACAAAACAACATCGTGTGCGTACAAAATGAACAACTGCAGGAGAAGTTAAAATAATAAAACAGCCAAAACCCAAAACCCCCGGAAAATACACTTAAGGCAGACCAGCAAGACACTGAAATAATTAAGGCTGTGGAATTCTTCTGCACCTTGAAAATATAGAGCTATTTACCAATACTGTGGAGTGGTTTTTTAAATCAACTGTTACAAGCCTGATGGAAGTATGTACTTATATGTATATGTGTAATGGTCCCTATGGGGAAACCTGTCCAGTCATGGATAAGGCCCTTTTATCTGAATGGCCAGAGAAGCCCACCACAAATTCTCAAAAAGCTTAGGGGGAAGGGATCACGCAAAACCAAGAAGTGTTGGCACAGTTTGCAAATCAGATATTAAAATTCAAATATAGGCCGGGCATGATGTCACATGCCTTTAATCCCAGCACTCAGGAGGCAGAGACAGGCAGATCTCTGTGAGTTCAAGGCCAGCCTGCTCTACAGGATGAGTTCTAGGACAGCCAGGACCTGTCTCAAAACAACAAACAAACAACAAAAACAAACAACAAAAGCCAAAACACACACATACAAAAGTATTCAAATATAGACTTTTGAGTAAACAGAATCAAATAAATTATGGTACCAATATGTTTCATACTTTGTTCATTTGGCCAGGTGGACTTCAAAAGACAGCAAATAAATTCCCATGTGACTAGAATTCTGCATGTAGTGTTCCTAAAGGTTTTGAATGGTCCTAAATGGTTTTCCAGTAGAAAACCTGACCCACCTGGCCTGCCTGCAAATGGATAGATTTCTGCATATGAGCAATAACATATACATACATATTTTACACTATATACATGTACAGATGTACATATATCCATATTTTCCAACAGTTTGCCCTCCATTGCTGCTGTTCTCTGCATAAATAGCATTTTTCTCAAGGGTATGTGTAGTTTTTCACAGTCTTTCTCTTTGTCCCTCTTCTAGCTTTATTTACTTCCCCACAGAGTAGTCTGAAGTTCAGCAGAAACAGAAGTAAAAGCACCAGGGTTTAAAAAAAAAAAAAAATCCAACACACAGGTGATAGATATGGCTTACATCAGCAAGAGAAGACAAAAGCATTGTTAACTTCAGATTCGTAGCCACAGTCATTGAGGTCACAGTAACAGTCTCCATGGACTCTGGAATGCAGACTTAGTTCTTGATGGAAGTGGGGAATTAATGCAATTCCTATGCCTGCGCTGGCAGATTTGCTTGGTTAAATTAACTCTTAGGAATTCCAAGACTTGCTATTTGCATGTTTTCTCGCTCTTCCCCCTTCGCTAAAAGTAGGTTACCTGACTGAACTGTTAGGTTGGTCATTTGGATAAAAACTAAATCTGGCCACAGTTTGGAATTTCTTAGCAAACAGGCTAATAGAAAAAGACAATAGCCTGGAAGTGTTAATTTTAGGTTTTTACTTAGTGTCATTTAATATTAAAGCACTGTAGTAAAATGACCATATTCTTCTCCTATAGCTTCAACTTATATTAAAAATAAGAGAAAAATGTCTTTCATAAAAAGTATGACCATATGATATTTCTGCATTCAATTTCCATGTAGATTTTTCATGAACAACATTTCCTATTAAAAACATCTAAGACGATGGACAAATGTCAGCCCTTTTGAGCTCTTTAAAATGAATGAGACAATGAGAGCCTTAAGGTTTTCAGAAAACAATTATTATCATAGTATTGTCTTTTCTGTCAGTGGAATCTATGTGAGCTTTTCTTTTAGCCTTATCTGGGTCTAATAATTCCTTCCCTACAGGTCTTTAGATTTCAAATAGCAATGAAAAATTATGAAGCATTTTTTGCAAATAAAGTTGTTGAAAGCTTATATATGTTGGCCTTAGCCAGACTCCATTGGAATGTTATCCAGGCAAGAAAAGAATATGGTCTACATTCCTCAAAACTCACATGATTATTTTTATATTGTATTTTCTCCCTCATATTCTCGCAAATCTAAATTTCCATGTTCTTCCAGATAGGACAGAAAAAAAAAGGAAGGAGTAAATGGCTCACAGGCATGAAGTTTTGGGGACAGCTCTCGAGGGCCAAAGCTTTTTTTTCTCCAAAATCCAATTATTTCTTCCTCCTGTGCATATTACTTGCCTTTTCCAGCCTTTTCTTGTGAGACTCCAAAGAAATGAGTTGTGACAAGGGAGTGTTTTGATTCTCACATCTGCCCTCCCAGTGAGGAAAGTAGCTATTTGAGTTCTTTTTTGTATGTCCCCCACCCCCTCCAGAGCATAAAGCTTGGGGGGTGGGGGGAGAAGGGAATGGCTGGCTGTCTTGGAAGGCATCAGACTCTTATGTCCACCAGAAGAAATACTGGAGAAAACGGTTTATGGACATTGAAGGCCTCATCCGCTCTCCTAACCCTTTTCTGTAGACAAGCTCTTAAAGGGTGAAAACTATAAGGTAAGAACAAATTCCATGTAGACGGGGAGTATCCATAGTTTCCAAGGAAAAGCAATTTACAGGGGTTAACCTCATGAGCTTGTGAATGGTATCCAAAGATAAGACCGTGGGAAAGTGGAATGTTCAAAGTTACCATCAATAAAATTCCTAGTACTGGCAGTGTGTAGCACTTTAAGAAAATCAAAATATCTTATAGATGTGTCAACAAGGACATTCTTCCCCTACATTCTTAAGAGATTAACGTTCTCTCTCCTCCCCAAATTCCATTTTATCCATGGGGACATTGGGCCAGAAAACAAGAAAGACTTTCTGGAAGAAAGAATGAATTTAGAATTAGCTGAGATAGATACTCAGAAATTCCTGGTCCCCTCCTACATTCAGATGTTTTCATTAAAAAGACATCTTAAACCTAAGGGGAAAAAAAATACTGCAGTATCAGCAAATCTAAATTCAGTTAACTAACTTCTTCACTCTCCACCTCCCCTCTCAAAGGCACTACTGTTTATAAAGGCTTTGTGAAGCACAAAGCTGTGAAGCAAGCTTGCCCTCTGTCCCCTTCACCCCCACTTAGGTTGCTTATGGCTGGTAGAGACCTGAAGGACACATCCAACAGCATGATGTTTTGTTTTGTTTTCTTAACAGTTTTTAACCACATTCAGTTTTTAGTGGATAGAAATCTGTTTAATTCAAAACGAATGTAAAAGGTGCAAAAATTACTAGATTTCTCCTCAGGGATCCTGGAGTGGTCCTGATCTTTTCCATCTTTCTGTACCCTACTTTTTTTTTTTTTTAAACATAAAACAAAAGAGCTCAAAATGATGGATACAAGCCAAACAGGAAATCTACGACTTTCACCAGGACTGTTGTTCTCCTGAGGTCAGCTGGCTGTTCGCTCTCAGTAAGAACAATTGGGATGGTATTAGGAGTGGGAGATTTTCTCCCCTCTCCTCTCTCCTCTCCTAGGACTAAACCTCCCTGCCTAAGCAGGTGTAGGAGAGCAGCCATAGTTGAGCACAAACGATATTTTCTATCCCTGTCAATGGGATTCCTCCCAATTCCCAGCTTGCTAGGGAGAATTCTTGAGCCAAGACCGTAGTCTCCCCTGTTGGAGGGACCAGGCACTTTGCAGATAGGACTCCCCCCCAACCCCAACTTTTCATTTCAGTCATCACAAACTACACAAAGTATGCTCCCTTTCTCTTAGGACGTCTCTTCTGTCTGTTCTTTCCTGTCTTCCCTGTGTCCTTGGGGCAATTCCGTGCAGCTCCATGTCTGGACCATCCCAACTCTGACACAAACGTGGCTGTGAAAACTTTGGCTCTGTGTAGCGTTCCGTCATCTCCCAAGATGGCCCTTCTGTAGCCTCTGCACATCATAGTCATAGGCTGTTCCTCCCTAGCAGAAACTCAGATGGGTCAAAACAATTGTAAGCGACTCAGCAGGAAGCCCTTCTTTCAAGGCAGCCATAGTGGACAAGTGGGCAGAACTGAGCTGGCCACATCACGTTCTGGATCTCTGGAGTCCTCAGAGCCTGCATTTTATCCTACAACAAGCCCTCTGGCCCAGGCCTTAATACTGCATTTCATAATAGAGACTTGTTTGCTAGAAGAGCTTTAGTAAGTACGTTCTAACGATCATATCAGTGGTTGTGTATCTGTGTGTGCATCACGGTTTAAAGGAAAAATGTGGCGGTAAGGAAGCTCTGAGGGAGTGAGGCCTGACGACCCAAGGACTCCCAGAAACAAGGAAGCTGTACAGTCAGAGTCAGTTTCCACATATTTGGTTCATTCCCAAAATACTAGGCGTTATCTAGTCTTATTGCTTTTACTTTCTACGAATTTACTTCTCTCTAATCTTGGATGAGACCAGATGGAGGATGGATGATGGGTAATCTGACTTTGAAACCAATGAGGGGGTGATGACGAGTACTTAAATTCTATATTTCCACCATGGGAATAAGTGTTTTTATGCATTAAAGTTCAGGCTGTTCCCATCATTTCTTCTTTAAATAGTTTAAGTACTTTTGCAGTTCCATTTTCCCTTCCCAGATTCTCTGATTGCACTTTGTGCTACATGAGTTCAGTGTTCTCAGTCCGACTAGCAGGAGAGACAGGATGACATGGAACTTGATTTACATAAACACCTCAGTTCTATTTTTTTAAGAATATTATTTGCATCCAAGCAATTTTTAAAACACACTCTAGAAAACAAAAGGGTGTATCATGTACAAACACAAAATAACAAAAACCCCGCTACCCACTCTAAAAAAAAAAAAAAAAAAAAAAACAGGACAAACAAACGGAAAAAAAAAAAAAAAAACACAAACCAAAAAACCATGAAATGCCCTGGTTAATTTGTTTTTCCTCCAGAGTGCACCGGGCATAATAATCTTGTATGGAGAAAGCAGCATTGACCTCAGCATATAATTAGTCCCTTTAGTCCAGAGACATCGGTGGCTGTGTGGTGATAGGTATTGCTATCACAGTTAAAAACCCGTGCTGTATTAGAGTGATGGGTCAGGCTTTGCTCCATGGCTTCAGAAAGGACTTAGAACTAGCCTTTAAAAGGCTAATATGGCTGCCTCCTTTTGGTAAGCACCCCAAAGCTTTATGAGGGGGTTAGGTATAAGCAAGCTGATTTTCTGAAAACGGTATTCTACAGCTATGAAATCAGAAAGAGCTGCTACATTGTTCACAGGAACTGTGGGAAAAGTTTCTATGGGCCCTTTCGGATGAAGTTTGTGATATTCATTTACCTATGCCAGGCCCAGAGGGACATAAAAACAAACCCCCGACTCTTATTAGATTTGGATTTATTTCCTGGCAGGCTTTCTCACGGGAGGAACTCTGAGCTGCCAGTGAGTTCAGGGTGGAAGCTTTTGATATACAGAACCTATCTTAGTCGAGTAACCCATGATGGAGAAAAAAAATATCTCATTCACAGATCGCAAAAGGGGTCACATTGCTTTCTCTTCATACACAGGTTCTGATAAAAGATTTCTATACAAGATTTATAAAATGCTCTAAAAAACTCGTCATCTAGTTGTGCTTAGTCAAAATAATGCAATGCTTCGGTAAATAAATTACTGTCATAACGGGAGCACTCAAAGTTACTTATGATTGATTTCATATAGAACTCTATATTATAAAACTCTGAAACCTGAATGGGATCTAGTATACTGTATGTGTATATGTATCCTGTTAAGAAACTATATCTAAGCCATCTAAAGCAGAATAGTTGAAATCTCTGTTAAATAGAACTTTTTGCTTAACTTTTCAAGGGAGTCAGAGACCTACCACCCTCCTCACAGTGGGTGAACGGTTTGCCCACTTAACCGCCCATTTTGGAATGTACAATTAACATTTTTATGCCAACTACCATCTCATCAGCCTTGCCTTTTCTTTTCATGCTTCCTGCAACTTCTGCCTCTTAACTTCTTCAGCATGACCTTCTGGAGTGCTCCTGGGATTAAGGTGGCTTTGACCCTGCTCACACCCCCCCAGTGACCACAGACAAGTTTTAAGAGGACCATCCCTCAGTCCAGAGAACCACATGGAGTGAAATGATGAAGAGAGTTATTTACAGACACGTTCAGTCTCGCTTTGGTTCACACTGCCCTTCTATGTGAAACCTGGGGTGGGAGACGGCTAGGTCCCTTGGTTCACCCTGTTGACGATGTAGCTCTTGACGTTGGGAACGGGCCGCACGTCATTTTGGTGCTTGCGGCGCTCTATGAAGCAGGCCAGGCGGGAGGTGTCCAAGGGGATCTTGGAGTAGCTGCCATTGTGAGGCTGCAGCCACGGATGCTGCAGGCACGTGGCCGCTGTGGGCCGCCTCCGGAAGTCCTCCTGTAAAATGACGTTGATGAAGTCCCTGGCAGCGTTGCTCACACCGCAGAAGTACTCGTGGGGGAAACTGAAGTCCACCCTGCACACGTTGATACAGGTTTCCTCTTTGCTCTCGTCTAAGAAGGGGGACACCCCACTCAGCATGACATACGTCAGAACCCCGATGCTCCAGATGTCTGTGCCCAGGGAGACAGGGATGCCTTGGATCACTTCCGGGGCAGCAAACTCAGGGTTGCCCAGCAGGTGGTGGATGTGGAAGTGGCCCGAGATCTGGACAGCGTCTTCCAGGTCGATGAGCTTCACCCGAGGCACTGGGATCCGCAGGTCAATGAGCAGGTTTTCGGGCTGCAGGAACCCAGGAAGGCAGGGACAAGAGAGGTGAGATCAGGTCTTTGTTGACCCATAGATGGAATCTGTTAGCTAAACATGGTTCTGTTATTCTTTGATACAGCTTGTCATGTGGGGTATTCTCTATGCAAAGGCAAAGGAGGTTTCAAAATATGGCATTGAACTCCTGGAACTCTGAGTTCAGGTGGTACTTTAGATAAGTAGTCTGGCATTGAAAATTGTGCATTTGGGAGAAGGGTACTGAGCTAACCATATACTCCTGGCTGGCCTGGAACTCAATATGTACAGCAGGCTGGCCTGGAACTTACAGAGATACTTGTGTCTTTGCCTCCTGACTGCTGGGCTTAATGCTATGACTGCTGTACTTTCCACCCTGGTGTTAGGGATACAAGCAAGGCCTTATACATGCTAAATGGACGTTCTGCTCCTGAGTCATAACCTATCCAGAATAGCACACCTTCTTACCTGCCCTTTGCTTGTGTAATGAATCAAGAAAACAAATAGCTTTTTAAGAAAACATAAGCTTCTCATTAAAAATATACACATACGTATTATATACATTATCTATTATACACACAGGCTGGATGCTGGTGACTCACATCTTGAATCTCAGAACTTGGGAGGCAGAGCCAGGCGGATCTCTGGAGTTCGAGGCCGGCCCCGTCTGCAGAGTAAGTTCCAAGACAGACAGCCAGGGTTACACAGAAGAACCCTGTCTTGAAAAAAACTATTTATTTTTATTTATGTGTTTATATCTATGTGAGTGTGTGCCCTGTGTGTGCAGGTGCCATTGAAGGCCATAAGAAAACATTGCATCTACTATAGCTGGAGTTACAGGTGGTGGTAAGCCAACCAGTTTGGGTGCTGGGAAAAGAAGGTGGGCCTTAGGTACTGAGTCATTTCTCCAGCCTTGAGAAGCTCCTTTAAAAAAAAAATCTATTTATTTAGTTATTTGTTTGCTTGTTTGTTTGTTTATCAGAATGAAGGAGAATAGGACATTAAGTGATGTCTATAAAAGTAGACGACTTGGTTAAAGCTTACCCCATGTGCCTCCATGTCTCTGGTGTGTTCTCCTATATTCACGAATAATGCGCTTAAACAGGGTGAAAGCCTGGTTTTAATTTAACAGTCATACGATGTCACAGTAAGTTAAACAAAAGAAATTCAAAATTCTCCCAGGCAGTGGTGGCACAGGCCTTTAATCCCAGCACTCGGAAGGCAGAGACAGGTGATCTCTGAGTTCCAGGGCAGCCAGGGGTACACAGAGAAACCCTGTCTTGATTAGAAAACAACAACAATAATAATAAAAAACCAAATGGCATTCCTCAAGGAAGTGGGTGATAGGTTAGACTGCTCTATTTTACAGGCACTGATTTTTATTACCTTTATGTCCAGATGTGCAACCCTGCAGTTGTGAAGGTACTGAAGGGCTTCCGTGATGTCTCGGATATAGAAAGCTACTTTTTCTTCCATCAGCTCATCGTGATTCATAAGGTAGTCCAAGAGTCGGCCGTCATCCATCCTGAAAGCAAAGAGGGGGAAAAAGGAATGCTTGGGAAGAAAGAGAGAAAGCACATGTGTATAAAGCCAAAAAAAAAGCCCTAAGATGTCTCTTATTAATGAAGATTAGTGCTGCAACACATAAATTATAGAGCCCAAATTAAGTGCCACGTTCAGAACTAAAATGGGTCAAGTTGCAAATGGGTTAAGCTCCATGAGAAATCCTATAGCCTTGCTTGAGAGACACTTGTTTTGTTGACTTTAAGATCTAACCTGGTTAGGTTAGAGGTTAGGTTTGGCGGGGGGTGGGGGCCGTCTATGTTAAAGGTAGTTTCACTTTGAACATTTTTAGATGGGAGAAATATTAAGTAGGAAAGGGTTGTCCTTGGCATATTTGATCTCTTCTTAACTCCTTTGCCTTTCTGACAGCTTGCCAACCTCTAAAGACTGATTGAGAATGGAATAAGTGGAGCCAGTCATACGCAGATTTAGGTTCCAGTTCTGCCAACTCACCAGTTGGTGGCTGCAGGTAACCATTTAAACTCGCTGTGTTTTGGCTTCCCCGAAGCACACCATCTTTTAAAGTGAGAATACCAACTGGACACTGACAACAACATCATCAATGACAAAATAAGACCTGTGCAAGAGCCAGGAAAAGCAATGAGGCATTAAGACACAGCCTATAGCATACGGTAGTATGCTTATGGTAGTATGACTGAGAAAGGCCCCCTTAGGCTCGTCTGTTGTCCCTAGTTGGTGGAACTGTTTAGGAAGGATAAGGAGGAGTGGCCTTGTTGGAGAAGATGTACCACTGCAGGTAGGCTTTGAAGTTTTCAAAAGCCCATACCACTCCCACTTAGTTTTCTGCCTTGTGCTTATGGGTCAAGATGTAAGCTCTCAACTGCCTCTCTAGTGCCATGCCTGCCTGCCTGCTGCCATGCTCCCCACCATGATGGTCATGGACTCTAACCCTCTGAAACTGTAAGCCTCTAATAAAATCTTTCTTCTATATGTTGCCATGGCCATGGTATCTCAGCAGAGAACTAAGGCGGTGCTGACTAAAAAGCAGTTCTTTCTGGGCTTCCTGTGCCCTTTTATTACAAGAAGTGATCAAACCTTAACTGTGGTCATCTGTGGGTCATCATACATCTCAGGGAATGCCCATGCCCAGCAGTGTGATCCAGTACAGGAATAACCTTCAACCGTAGCTGAAACCTGTATGGCTGTCTTCATTTTCTCCTCTAACTGGTTCCTTGCTATGGGACTCTTCTACTTCCTTGACAGAACAAAGGATGGAGTTCCTGGAAGCCTTCCCTACCTCCCTATGATCTACTAGGTATGAGGTAAGAGGAGAAAGAGCAGAGAAGTGTGGCCATGTGTTCATTACATGCAACTCCCACAGCTACTTGGAGCAAATACAGGGGACATTTAGAAGCAATGCTGCTCAAAGCCTGGAAAGGGTCTAATCAAAATCTCAATCTCTTGGAGGAGGAGGGTTCCACCAGCAATCTCTATTGACCACTACAGGAGACCTACAAGCAGAGCAAGGCTGGGTTCTACAGAGGCCTTGCTTCCCACACATCTTCCCTGAAAATCATAGCCAACAAAGCACAGTTCTGTGTCCTCACAACCCTGTGTAATGTATGGTCTTTAGCATTTCCCATACATAATTATAAGCAATTATTTATTATATATAATAATAATATTTTTATTATTTTCCAAGCATTATTTATCTCTTGGACTTATGGCCCCTAAGGATAAGAGATGTATCTTTCTACATTTGATATCTAGCTAATCTCCCATTCCTGGAATGTCTTGGATGGAGAAATTCTACCCTGAAAGAATAGGGCAGTAGACTGGGGCTGCGAGAGATTGACAGACAGACTCCTCTAATGCCAACTCCATTCTGTCAATCAGCCTACCACCAGTAAAGTCTTCTTCTTAAGCATCAGCCAAGCTTGAATGTACATGATAGGAAGAAAATGAAAACAAGAGTGGGAAATGAGTACAGATTACAGCTAGGAAGAAAAATAACTTCTGGTGTTCTAGTCTATAGTATGATGGCTATAGTTAACAACATGAAATGTTAATATATTGCAAATACCTTGAGAAGGGGATTTTTTTTTCTTTTTTTTTAACAATTACTTGTCTTTTTTTT
Source organism: Psammomys obesus (assembly GCF_907164565.1). Taxonomy (NCBI): domain Eukaryota; kingdom Metazoa; phylum Chordata; class Mammalia; order Rodentia; family Muridae; genus Psammomys; species Psammomys obesus. The sequence goes on from NW_026596064.1 coordinate 13,225,043, forward strand.
TAAAAAAAAAAAAAAAGATTTATTTATTTTATGTATACACCTGCCAGAAGAGGGAATCAGTTCACATTATAGATGGTTGTGAGCCACCATGTGGTTGCTGGGAGTTGAACTCATGACTTTTGGAAGAGCAGACAGTGCTCTTAACCACTGAGCCATCTCTCCGGCCTGGATTTTTTTTTTTTTTCAAAACGTTTTTGTCACGAAGAAATGACAGCTTTTAAGGTGAGGGATATACTAATAGCCCAATTTGATGATCACACAATGATGTATACACACAATGAAACACTGTACCCCATAAATATAAAAAAAAATGAAATAAAGCTTAAAAAGACAAGGAAAAGTAGAGGGAGAGGAGGTGGTTTCAAGGTCCATTTCTTTATCCATACTTTTATTGAGCTAGCATTAAAGACCTTCTCTAGTCTTGACTTTTCTAGTCTGTAGAATGAGAGCAACATTAACACAAAGCTGGAGGTGAAAGAGTCTAAGGCTCATGTAACACTTTGTAAACCATAAAACACGGAGCAAAACCGACTCTTGCCCATTAATTGTGCCAACGGGTAACCCAAGCAGGTGAGGTCTACCCTAGAACCGTGACTGTTGTACTCACAGTTCCAAAATCAGGATGTAGGATGTGGGGGACTCGTAGGTGTCATGGAGGGTGACATACTGGGGATGCTGCAGGTGCTGAAGCAGGGCGGCCTCGTGGGCGGCCTGCTCCTTCTTCTTCATTTTTTTGCTCACAAATTTCACAGCAACATCTTTGCGGGTAGCTTTGTGAATGCATTTCTTCACAATAGAGAAACGGCCTCTGTGAGACAGAAAGGGGAAAGGTTTTCCAAGGCTCTTCAGTCAGCAGGGTGTCATTCATCAGATTAGGTTCACACGCGCGCGCACGCGTGTGTGTGTGTGTGTGTGTGTGTGTGTACATGCAGAGGGGCATCACTGAGACAGCAACATCATGCAGGTTGAGGGTCCCTAATCCAAAAATCCAAAATCCAAAATGCTCTAAAGCCTGATACCTTCTGTGTGCAGACATGAAATCACTGTGGAAAATTCCACACCTGACTTCCCATGACGAGTGACAGTTAAAATGCAGGTACTCTAGACGTGTCACATAAAATCAGCTTCAGGCAAAGGTGGGCCGGAAATAGGAGATGAATGTTTTTGGTCCGATCCTCATGACATCACTTTGTGTACAATCACACGTTCCCAAAATCCTCAGTGCAAACCCACTTCCGACCCCAAGCATTTTGAAGAAGCATTTTAATCAAGCACTATTAGAGACCTCTCCAGGACCGGAGAGCTGGCTCAGAGGTTAAGAGTACTGGCTGCTCTTCCAGAAGACGGGGTTAGGCTTCCAGCACCCACAGGGTAGCTCACAGCCTTCTATAGCTCCAGTGCCAAGGGACCTGATGCTGTCTTCTGGACTCTTCAGTCACCAGGCACATATGTGGTGCATATGCTTTACATGCAGGTACTGAACCGTGTTCATAAAATAAAATTAAAAAAAAAACCAAATACACTTAAAAAAAAATGAAAGAAGAAGAAATCTTTCCTTCTGGGACTGGCGATTTGGCTCCGTGGATAAAGGCACCTGCTATCTGAAGGTATAACGTTAACAGCCTAAGCTTGATGCCTGGAAGTCACATAAAAGCACGAGAGCACAGACTCCACAAATTTGTCCCCTGAGCTCCACACACGGGCTATGGCATGCGTGCACACACCCTAGAAAGTACATGCACATACATACTAATACACAGCAAAATGAAAAGGAACCCTTCCTTCTGAGCTTTTAAGTATAACATTATTTTTTTAAAAAATCATCTCTCTTTTCTTAGCATCCTAGGCTCTTTGAGACACCGAAGGTAAGTGAATATCATTGTTCAGCCAAGATATTTTTCTGCCATTTTGAGCATCAAGTATGGGTTTAATTTTTTTTTTCCTAAGCAGAATATGCTTCTATACACTGTGATGGAGCTGGAGAGATGGCTCAGTAATTAAGAACACTTGTGCTTGCAGAGGACCAAGGTGCAGTTCCCAGCACCCATCATCTAGACCTAAAACACCCTCTTCTGGCTTCTACAGGGACCAGGCATTCATGTGGTACACAGACATACACTCAGGCAAAAGATTAACTTTTTAAATAGATTAACTTTTTAAAAGGAAGGGAAATGAACACAGGAAACTTTTAACATTTCCCCTTTGTCGTTATTTTCTGGTACGGCTAGTTTGCCTTCATGAATGTCTGTGCTCCACATGTGTGCAATGCTCCCAGAGGCCAGGGGACAGTATTAGAACCCTTAGAGCTAGAGCTATAGATGGTTATGAGCTGCCCTGTAGGTGCTCCGAACTGAATCCGGGTCCCCTGGAAGAGCAGCCAGTGTTCTTCACCACTGATCCTGAATACATAAACCTTTTTATAAAATTTTGCCACAGAGCAAGTTCTTAGATCACACGACAATGAAATTAGAAGCGAATAACAAACTAAAACTTAAATTCTCATGTATATATAATTTATATACATATAAATTTATATATTTATAAATTATTATATAATTATAAATTATTATATAATTTATAAATATATAATTTATAACCCATTATAAGTGGTTCAAAAAATAAACCATAGTTGAAAAGATACACGGAAACAACAATAATGAAAATACCAGATATCAAAACTTGAGACATGCAACTAAAATTCCACTCATAGGAAAGTTTTGAGGCTTAAAAATCTTGTATTAGAAGTTGAAAGGCTAAGAGTTGACAAGGCAAGCTTCCGACTCCAGTAAAGAAAAAGTATGGTAGAAAATTCCCTGGAATGCACTAGCTGTTTTCCAACTACAGGGAGAATGCATTTACAGGACAGGAAGCAACACCAACAAAACCAAACCAGTCATTCTCCTGTCGATGGCTGGTACCCTTACCTGCCAATCTCGTTCAGTTCAGTGTAAGCGGAATCAAAATTTTCCTTCCAAGAGATGGTGGCACCGTCAGCGGCTGCATCTTTGGGAGAGGGAGAGTCCACACGTGACATCAGGAAGATACACCAGCATAATAGCCCCAGGGAAATGCTTATGACTAAATATAGAGGCCACCCAGTGGGGAAAGGCTGTGATTCTCCAGAATGTTATTTTTAAAATGTCTGTTATGGCAGAGTCAGACAGTCTGTCATCTCCTCAAACAAAGGGAGGACATGGGGCATGATCAGAAATGTAGCTTCACAAAAATACTAGAGAAAACATAGACAAGGGGAAAGAAGACCGCTTGAAGGCCTAGAAAAGTCCGTGAAAATGAGGGCCGTGGGAGGATGCAGAGAGAATGACCAAGCTGACGGTCATGGAGGGGAAAAGGAAGCAGCGTGAGCAAAACATTCTAGAGACGTCTCTGCCCGGCATTGCTGTCCTCAGCTTTGTGTGAGCTTTTCTCATATGTCAGCTGTGTTCAACCTTCCTAATGCTGTGACCCCCTCATGTGGTGACCCCAACCATTAAATTACCTTCATGGCGGCTTCCTAACTGTAATTTTGCTAGTGTTATGAATCATAATGTGAATGTCTGACATGCAGAATATCTGATATGTGACCCATTTGGGGTCAAGATTCGCAGGTTGACAATCAACTGCTCTATATAGACTAATTGAACTTCACCTACAACTGGCTTTCCTGGGTGATTCGGTGACCCAGCTTGGCCTTGTATGATGTGTGAGTTCTCTTCACACACACAAGCATACACACTCATATTTATTTGTGCTGTCTGCTGAGGATCGGGTCTTAGAAGCAACCAAAGGAAAATGGTGGCCCTCCCGAGCCACACTGAGTTAGTGGCTTGGAAAGAAAGGAACCACACCGGAAGCTCAGTTCTTCTGACCCCAGTGACCAGTGACCTCTGCTCTCCCTAAGAATGAGCTGGTGATGTGCCCACAGTGAATGCTGAAGTTGTTTGGACCCAGGGCCAAGGTTTTCCAGAGTCACAGGCCTGTGAGAACAAGTCAAGGTCACTGGCAGGCAACTGACTGGGCTGACCATGACCTGGGACTGGGGCCAGGGCATAGCCCAAGGCACTCTGGGAACTCCAGACTTCCTTTATCCTACAGAGACACAAATTGGCTGACTTTTAAGTATAGTGAAACTCCCATCCTTTCTTGTCCCGTCCTCAGCACACACATGCCACTTCTGTGCACTGTCCAAAGGGTCACCAATGGGCTATTTCTTCAAATCACCAAGTTTCCTCTTCTAAAATGTCTATGGGACCGACAAGGACAGATAAGGTGGGTTGGCAAGCAAGATAAGTAAAATAAGAGCTGCACTGGTAAAATATTCTTCTCTAGGTAGTTACACGCATGTCTCAGCCAATTTCTAGTTTATGTAGATCCTATTGAAAAATAAATTCTGGAAGGAAGGGGCAAATATCAACGTTTCATCTGGTAGGGAAGTCCTTCGTGAGGGCTGCTTTTCCCTCTGCGTTTTAAGTCATTGAGCACAGCAGTCCCTGATACGGTGGGAAACAGATGTCTGCCAGAGGCACCCAGGGGAAAACAGGCTTTGAACTCCACAAGAGGTCCCAGAGGAGAGCCAGAGCCAGAAGGTCTCCTGCCTGTCCCTCTTGGTTCCCCTGAGGAACCCCAAAAGGCCCAGGGTCAGCAAGGGTGGTAGACCTAATGTTGGCTCCAAGAGACCTCCTGGAGAGTTCTATCTGGTCGACCTCTCAAAGATGGCCTGGTGGAAGCTGCCATGCGGCCCCAAGTCACCTCCCCATAGGGTTAAAAAGCACCAGTGATTTTGTAACAGTGGCCCATTGCCTTGCTTCTGCTGCCTGGCTGTCCTGGGTCTGCTGGCACTCACCATACTCTGGAAGACGGACAAACTCCGAGGGCTCACTGGGAAGGCTGATTCCCCAGGGGTTGCTGGCGCTGACCCTGAACTGATAAGGGCACCCAGGACTCAGGTCTTCAATGACAAGGTAAGTGTCCAAGGTCGAAGCTATGGACTGCTGCCAGACCTGGGAACCTAGTGTGCAGTTCCAAGGAAATGGAGAGAGACAGGGTCAAGAAGACATTGTTTCAAAGGCCTTCAGCAAATAAAGATAGGAGAATGGACAGGATCAGTTCAGAGGACAGTGTGGTCGCTGTTGGGCTCTGAAAGTTTGTGGGACAACTGTGGGGGATTTCAGCCCAGTTTCCTAAACAACAGATTAAGTGATGGCTGTTCAAGAAGTTGGCCTGTAGGCTCTGTCCCTTCTCAAATGTGCAAGACGAAGAGAAGGAAACAGTGAAACGGGTTCCCTGGCTCAGCAGTCACAGCCGTGCTGGCCCTGAGCACCCAGGCCGCAGACCGAGTTAGAAAAAAGGAGGAAGAAATCGTTTTATAGGTGCAAAGCTCCTGCCTGGTAAAGAGAAAAAGAAAGAAGAATTAAGATAACAATAGTAATGGAAAGCAAAGGGAAACAAATGGTCATGGCGGGTGTGGGCAAGCAGGTGCTTCCAGTTCCATTGGGAAATTCGTGATGTGGTTCAGAGCTATGTCACAACAAGTATAATTACCTGGAAGCATCTTTTAAAACATTATTATTATTAATTATTATTATTATTATTATTATTATTATTATTATTATTATTATTATTATTACTATCACTATTACACTATCCCTAGCTGACCCATGTAGACCAGGCTGGCTTTGACCTCATGGAGATCCTCCTGCCAATGCCTGTCATGTGCTAGGATTAAAGGTGTGAGCCACCACAACTGACTTAAACTTTCTTTCTTTCTTACCACACAGTTAAAGATATATGTGTGTACACATGCTGTAGCTTTTATCTGGAGGGAGAGGGGTGGAGCTCCGATCATCCTGTCATGGTTTCTGTCCCTGAAAACCATGGACAGAAAAACCACAGAAACCAACTAAAGAGCATGATCTAGTGGAAGCTTGCTCCTTAGTAAGCACAGCGTTGTTTCTTTACTCTTCAGGCTTTAGCTTTCTCATCTGTAAAATGGGCTCAACGGCCCCTAACCGTGCCGTTGAGCGGGGTAAGCAGGATAGTGCAATGGAGACACATTGCCACCCAGTGGCTGGGCCCGGATGACACCAAGGAAGTTTCCATTTGTCATCCACGGGCAGCTGCAGCCTGGTCCCAGGCTTCTGTGCTCAACTCCCAGGGCGCAGTAGTCAGGCTGATTCCAGTGGACCGGAGGATAGATGAGGTCTCAGGTTCGAGACCCGGAAGACTTCCCGAGAGGGGGCAAATATGGAAGAGCAGAGCAACACACCTTCCTCTCGGTACTCCACCGTGTATCCCGAGATAGTGCAGTTCCCAGTGCTGGCTGGGGGCAGCCAGCGGAGGATGACGGAGGTGCAGCTCCTCTCCTGTGCGATGGGGCGATTGGGAGCGGCAGGAACACCTGCCGAGACAGATGAGGGGCTCGGGGAGGCTTCTCAGAACCCTGAGTTGCATACCAGAATAGCGTGCCTCTCAGGAAACATACTGGACTTGTCTCTAATCTGGCCCTGTCCAAGCAGCACAGCTTTCTCCAGGCCCCAGGGAGGCCTAGGAGATGGGACTTGATGCCTGACTGCCCCTCTCAATTAAACGCCTCACACACGGGGAAAAGCTGGTCAGGAACCATGCTGGAGGCTTGGCTAGGTGCTCTTAGTGGGGACGGTTCTCCTCCCACTGGCCTGGGTTCTGCTTTCGATGCTTTCTTCCCTGAGTGTCATGGTGTCCTGGTCATGTTCAATTAAAATGACCAGTGTGGATGGAGCCTTTGAGGCTGCAATAGGAAAGGGAGGAGAGGGGCAGCCAGGGCAGTGGGGAGGGAGGAGTTTAGAGTTATTGCTTAATAGAAACAGACAATAAAAAAAGAGAAAAGAGTTATGTGGATGGATGGTGGTGGTGGCCACAAGCTCACGGGTGTGTCTTCAAGGCCATTAAACTCCACACTTAAAAGCAGTTAAGATGTTAAGTCTTATTGTTGTGTTGAGAGAGAGAGAGAGAGAGAGAGAGAGAGAGAGAGACCGCAACATACCTTGCACCTTAACCGTCGCCGACGTGGATGCCGTCCCATGGTCATTTGTTGCCACGCAGGTATAAATCCCGCTGTCCTGGGGCATCAGGTTGCAGATCTTGAGGGTGATTTCCCCAGAATCACTAGGACATGAAACGGATCTCCTTCAGACTCCCATCCAGTTTCGGGATGAGTAAAATGCTAGCGGCTTAGTTGGCTGTGTGCAGAGCTGAGAGTGGTGACTTCAGCTCAGCTCCTTCCACCACCTGGGCAAATACCCTGCACCCACTACCTTGTGCGGGGAAATATTCTTTTCTGGCGATTCTCACCGCCCAGATTTGGGTAAATAAGGAATGGAATAGGGATGGAGTGAGATCTGAGCCAGAATAAATACAATCGTATAATCTACTGGTTTGCCATGTTAATTACGTAACACAAGGAATCTTGTGTTTGACTGTTTCAAATCTTACATGTGGGACCCTTAGAATCATTCAGTGGGCGTCTGGGGAGATGGCTCGGCGGGTGAAGTGCTTGGGAATCCCAGTTAGTAACTAGTCGGATGTGGCACGTGCCTGTGGCCCCAGGGCTGAATGAGTTGGGGAGCAGGCAGATCCAGAGGCTTTGCTGGCTAGCTAGTCTAGCTGAAACAGTAGGTGCCAGGCTTCATGAGAGATGCTGTCTCGAAAAAATAGGCAGAGAGCAAGTAGACACTTGAAATGGACGTCTTGTTTCCACATGCTTGTACCCTCCCATATGTACACACACACACACACACACACACACACGCACATCCACACACAATGCGTGTGCAGTGAACTCTAAGGAAGTGTAAATTCGTGTATCTAAATGGTAACTTTTTCATTTGCCTTGGAATGGGGTTCAGAAACACCTCACAGAAGGAACGGCTCTGAAAGGGTTAAGTTACAGGGAGGCCAGCCCTCTCCCTCTCATAGGAATGTTTGGTCCCCAGTTGGTGGAAGTGCTTGGAAAGGATTAGGAGGTGTGGCCTGGTCGGAAAAAAAATGTGCCGCTGGGGGCTTGCTTTGAGACTGCAAAAGCTCAGGCCAGGCTCGGTCTCCATCTTTCTGTGCCTCCTGCTTGTGGATGAGATGTAAATTCTCAGCTACTGCTCCCAAGCCATGCCCACCTGCCCACCACCATGCTCCCTGCCATGGTGGTCATGGATTCTGCTACCCTCTGGAAGCACAAGCTTCAAATTAAATGCTTTCTTCTATCAGTTTCTTTGGTCATGGTGTCTCTTCACAGAAATAGAAAGGTCACTAAGACACCATCCTTGGGGTATGACATATTCTGAGACCTCCATGGCCTTTGCCAAAGACTGCTCTCAGTCTGAGCTGCTTAGGCCCGTGAGGTTTTATGGCCTGACTGAGGCATCTCTTCTGGAAGCACCACACACACACACTCACATACACCCCTTAAGCCAATCAGTGAAATGTGCTCGATTCTAGTCATTTCTTTAAGTGACCAATGAGCCATTATAGCTCGGTACTGCTTGTCTGCTATAAGCGGCAATGTACAGAGATGCTCAGAATTCAGGTGGTGGTGGGGATGACAAATGAGCAAAATGGTCGGGAGGCGTCAACCAAGTGGCCTTTGTGTAGAAGCGCCTCGTAGCTTGGTGTCTCGCTGCACATTCTGGAATGTGCCTCCTCTCCAGCCTGCCTCTCCCTCACCCTCACATCTCACAAAATTGTTCTTGGGTAAGGGATGAGTCATATCACTATCTCAAAGCACCCTGACAGGCATTAAGCATCCTGGGGTGTCCAGTTAGCATTTAGTGCTCCTGACAGCTCTCCCTGGGGATGCCTGGACAGAGGGTGGCTGTGACATAGGACCATAGGAGCTTTTTATATCTACAGTTCAGGCTTAGCCTGTGATTTCAAAGATAATGCTTTATTGGTTGTCTGTAGGCCCAGCACAGACACTTTCTAGATGGTTCCTCTTAGCCTCGGGTATGTCTCTCTGGACATGTCAGCACAGTCCAGAGGCTCAGACTGAAGGGCCAGCCACAGAATGGGCAGCTGAGGCTGTGCTTAAGACTCGAACACAGGGTGCTCCGGTGTGCAGGGCTAAACCACTCCTGCTTTTAACTCAGTCTGTCTCTTCATCAAGGCCCAAGTGCGTGACCGGGAATAAACACGAGGATAGCTCCTTTGGGGGTGATTAGTAACCCATGAGAGATGCTGTCTCACCCTGAATCCAGCCCCTGGGTGCTGTGGGCCCAGCCCCTAGGTGATCCGCTTACCAGGAGGATATGGTGTACGAGGCTGAACTGTTGTCAGTGTCTAGGATGCTCTGATCTGGACCCTTCCAGGTGACGGTGGGCTTGGGCCGCCCGCAGACTTTGCACTGCAGCAACACCGTGTCCCCGAGCAAGCAGGTGACGTCTACCAAGGGCACAAGGAATTCTGGAGCCACTGCAATGGCGTTGAGACACATCCACGTTACTCACAGCAAACGCACAACAGCCATTTCAGACGCAGGATTCTCAACCCCAGAGACGTCGTGACTCAGGCGGCCTTCGGCCTAACACTGTTTGGTCAACAGGAAACTCACTCTGTAGACCAGGCTGGCCTTGACCCCAGGAAGATCTGCCTGCCTCTGCCTCTATGCTAGGATTAAAGGCAAGTGCCACCACGGCCATCTCTGTGCCCCTCTTCACAGCAAAATTAGAAACAGAAATACAAGAGGGAACAGTTCCATGGTGGCATAATGAGGAGATGGCACTTGGGAACATTTCGCTATGCAGTCTTTGGGTTTCATACAAACATATCATTTATCTCTTCAATCGAAGTGGAACCCGTTACATAGTAGTTAATAGTTCACTTACTAGTTCATCTTAATGATCTCTCCCTGTCCATAAATGCAGAAGCTTTAAGCATTGCTTAAAGCTACCTTCAAGCCAAATATAACATAATTTGTTTAGCCAGTCCCTACATTCTCAATTCTATCCCCTTTAAAAACTTACCTTCTTGGATGAAATTTGGATTTAAGATCTGAAAAACAAAACACATGAAAGAACAGAAAGTTGCTTGAACCATATGAGTAAGAGAAAATTATAGACTCTACTCAGTCAAAAGCAAGTAACCATGTTGGGTGATGACACCATGAGCCCACCCTGTCTCAGACACAGATGCCCTTTCAACACTAAAGGAGAGAGGACTACTTCCTGTTTAAGATGGCCTCCAGGCGGGCCTATTGCTCGATGGTGGTTGTGGCCATCCTTCTCCCTTCCTTTCTGTTTGCTTTTTCTCCAGGTACAGTGCCACACCCATCCCATTCAACATGTCCTCTATCAATACCATGGCAACGGTTTCCTCCACAGATTTCTGACAGAAACAAGAGACGTGAGAGTGCTCGATGTCTCTCTGGTCCTAGTGTGTCCTCTGTGGCAATTGCCTCAGAGGTGGACAAACACGTGATCTCTGTGCTACTTAAGAGAGCAAAGGAAGATTCAGGCTGGGCTGAGGAGAAAGCAGCAGTACCTTCAACGTGCCCTGCCCCAGAACATCCGGCCACACTAGCCAGCCTGGAAAGCTATCCTTTCTCCAGTGGCTGTTCACTTAGGCCTACCCCCAACCTTTTGGATCACCTCTCCCCAGGCAAAGGCAAGCCCGGTTCATAAACTCTAGCTTGGGAAAAAAAAAAAAAAGCTTTAGCGAAGCGAAAGCCAGGTGTCACCCGTTCCGCCCGACGTGGCTGCACGCCCGCTGCTTAGCATTGATTGGTAATAATTTTCCTCCGCTGTGAAATGAGAAAGACAACCCACCCAACATCCAGCTCGACTTGCTGTTGCAGAGATAAGTGCCGCTACACGTGCCAGGTGCTTGGCATGGCGCTGGTGGAGAAAGGAGTGATGGATCCCTACTCAGATAAAAATGTGACGTTCTGATGGCCTGCGCTGTGCTGAGTGTCTGTCGGGGCACCTGATCTCCGCCAACCGGGGTGGAGAGCATTTGCCTTCCAGAAGGAAGAGCTCAGGAGGCACTATCACATAGTCTCACTGTATCTGTCCCTGCCTCCTGTGAGCACGCACAGTTTCTGTGTGGCCCACACAGAGGGGTGGGCAGGAGCCCTCTGGGAAATGCTCTTCCTCCCTGGGGCTCCCCTCTGCACACAAATCGCTCATTTACACGATGTTTTTCACAACGAGGGCTGTAGGCGCCCTTGCCATGCCAGTTCTGGAACGGTCCCCTCTACTAGTGTGAAAATGCCGCTCCGAGCTCCTTTAAATCACTGGTTCCCGCTCCTTGACTGAGGTCAGCTTAAAAACAGAAAGTCCAGCCAGTGCCTGGGCCTCGTGACAAAAGCCCCTGTCTGGGTTGGTGCGAAGTAGTGTGCAGGCGTTTAGAGCAGGGGAGAGTGTGCCAGGGATCGAACCCACAGCTTTGCATGTTAGGAAGTGCGCTGACCTAAATTTATCTGAAAGTTTGATGGGAGGAGGCCTTACCAGATCGCACAGAGCATGATGTGAGCTGGGGCTTCTCCTGCCTCGGCCTTCTGAATAGCTGGGGTTCCAGGCATGTGCCATTATGTCTGGCTGGCATTTAACACACACACACACACACACACACACACACACACACACACACACACACACACA